>NW_026647134.1:388200-438200 GCF_950295315.1 Erinaceus europaeus | reverse complement strand
TATTTCTGAAGCAGAAAGATACTATGGGAGACAGAGAAAGAGCCAGACATCACCCTGGTACTGTGCTGCCAGGGGTCGAAATCAGGACCTCCTCGTCCTTGAAGGTCCAATACTTTATTTATCCACCGCGCAACATTGTGGACCACCACAATGTAACTTTTCATTTCATAGGAAGAAATCTAAGAAACCACAGTGAGAACCACTGAGGATTAAAAGAGATGGAACTGGGAGTCGGGCTGTAGCGCAGTGGGTTAAGTGCAGGTGGCGCAAAGCACAAGGACCAGCATAAGGATCCCGGTTCAAACCCCGGCTCCCCACATGCAGGGGAGTCGCTAAACAGGCGGTGAAGCAGGTCTGCAGGTGTCTATCTTTCTCTCCTCCTATCTGTCTTCCCCTCCTCTCTCCATTTCTCTCTGTCCTATCCAACAACGACAACAACAATAATAACTACAACAATAAAACAACAAGGGCAACAAAAGGGAATAAATAAATAAAATAAATATTAAAAAAAGAAAAGATGTGGAACTCCAAAGGCAGTGGTATGTTGTTTTCATGTCTTTCTCACACCCTGTACTCTGTCTCTGTCTCTCTCTCTGTCTCTCTGTCTATGTCTCTCTCTCTCTCTCTGGAAAGAATGGAGGGACTGGGGAGGCCTGGGTGGTAGTGCAGAGGGTTAAGTACACATGGCAGGGAGCAGACCTGCAGATCCGCTTCACCGCTTCTTCGAGCCGCCCCCCACCCCCACCGCCATGCGAGAGGCTCTTGACATGGGATGCCCACCCTGGTCCTTGCACTTTGTACCATGTGCTCCCAAACCACAGCGCTACAGTCAAGCCCCCTCCCAACCCCCACCCCAAGGTGTCTATCTTTCTCTCCCCCTCTCTGTCTTCCCCTCCTCTCCGGATTTCTCTCTGTCCTATCGACAACAACTACAGCAATAATAACAACAGTAATGATGAACAACCAGGGCCATACAAAGCGGGGGGGGGCGGGGATGGCCTCTAGGAGCAGTGGATTCATACTGTAGGCATGGAACCACAGACATAAACCTGGGTGGGGGAGGGGGGAAGAGGAAGGACTCTTAGGTCTACTATTCCTTTCCTAGAACACTCCCCCTGCACTCTGTTGCTGTTGCTGTAGCTGTTGCTGTTGTTGCCATTCTAGGAGGGTGTTCACCGCCTGTGAAGCAACTCCCCTGCAGGTGGGGATCCGGGGGCTCGAACCTGGATCCTTCCTCTGGTCCTTGAACTTTGCATCAAGCGCGCTTAACCTGCTGCACTATTGCTGGACTCCCACTAATGTTATGTTTTAATTTTTACCAGAGCACTGCTCAGCTCTTGTTTTCTTTACTTTTCTCTTTTTTCTTTTTTTCTTCTTTTTTTGCCTGTTTGTTAGTAATATGGCTGGTGCTCAGTGCCTGCTTGCACTACAAATCCACTGCTCCTGGAGGTTGTTTTTCCCATTTTTTGCCCTTGTTGTTACAGTCCTTGTTGTTGTTAATGTTATTCTTGTCAATGCTGTCTCAGCTCTTGTTGTTTTATGGAAAAAACAAGACACTGATGGGGGGGAGAAGAAAAGGGGGGCAGGGGTGGGGGTTTGGTTTATACAAAAGAAGTTTTATAACCTTTGGTTATACAAAAGACCTTCACTTTTTCCCCTGAGGCCTCAAAGTGCCAGGCAGATTCATTCCACAATAGGCCACAAACCAGAGCTGAGTAGTGCTCTGGTTGGTCTCTGTGTGTAGATTTCTCTCTCTCTCTCTCTCTCTGTCAATCTCTCTCTGTCACCAGATGGTGGTTGGGGGGGATACAGTGTCCAGTCATTGAACCTGAGACTTTTGAAACCTCAGGCATGAGAGTCTCTTTCTATAACCATTATGCTATTTACCCTCACCCCGGCCCTGTAGATTTCTCCTTTCTCACAAATACATAATTTCTTAGGTTTTATTTATAAAATGGAATAAATACAATTTTTAAAAGCATTTATTTTTGATTGATTGACTGATTTTCTTTTTTTTAATATATATAAATAAAGGCAACAAAACTGAGAGGGGGGAAGAAAAAAAAAGGCCTCCAGGAGCAGTGGAATCCTGGTGCAGGCACCAAGCCCCAGCAATAATTTGGGTGGGGAATATGTATGCGTGTGTGTGTGTGTGTGTGTGTATTTTTTTCCCATTGCATACTATGTGTGCCTAACCCAGTGTGCCACGCCACCACCCAACCCCCGACTCTATCTATCTATCTATCTATCTATCTATCTATCTATCTATCTATCTATCATGTATTTTCATTTGAGAGAGGGAGCTGAGGTCTCAGGTGGGATCCCCATAGACTAAGACCAGTTGCCATAACTCAGCAATATTCTGGACTGTCCCTCCTGCCTTCCCCCCTCCTTTTTTTTTTTTAAATCTACTCTTCAATATAACAATCCGGATACATTGTAAGGGGTTCAGCAAAAACTGTAACTTTTCCTTTAAAAGAAAGAAATCCAATAAACCATAGGGAAGTGAAGGGTGAAGGGTGGTGGTGAGCAGAGAGTTGGGGATTCCTCAGACAGGGTACCTGGTAGGTAGCCACCGCCCCCAATTTCCTTTCCCTCACCCCCCTGCCATTTTTTATTCACTGGATTTATATATCTATATGGAGCAGAAAAGAAATGTCTGTATATAATATGTATCATGTCTGTCCAAGACCACACACACATTCCTTTAGAAAATAAAACTGGGGGAGGGGAACAACACACATTGCTTGCTTGCTTGCTGAATGTATGAATGAATAAAGCTGGGGGTTGTGTGTCACAAAGCCTTATTTCTGCTGTTGTTCATCTCAAGAGCTACTGAGGAACAAGATTCCCTGTCTTGCACCTACAGGTTTGGTCAAGGCACCAGGGAATGACTGAAGTTGTAACCTCAGAGGAGTCCAATACATGAAAGTCTTTTGCATAATCTTGGTATCACCGGGGTCCCTTTCTCTCGTGTCTGATTCTATTTTAGTATATTCATTGTCTATTACATGCCTGAGAAAGCTTAACAGATTGTGTGTGTGTGTGTGTGTGTGTGTGTGTGTGTGTGTGTGTGTTTGTTGGGGGGGTGGGTCATCAGGGGAGAAGAGAAGGCTGTGCATCTCTCTCTCTCTCAAGATAAACAAATTATCTTTTAAAAATATTTTATTTATTTACTTATTTATTCCCTTTTGTTGTCTTTGGTTTATTTTCGTCGCCATTGTTGGATAGGACAGAGAGGAGGGGAAGACAGAGAGAAAGATAGACATCTGCAGACAGACCTGCTTCACCACTGCTTGCTTGTGAAGCAACTAACTCCCCTGCAGGTGGGGAGCCAGGTGCTTGAACCTGGATCCTCACACTGCTGGTCCTTGCCCTTTGTGCCATGTGCACGCTTGACCTGCTGTGCTCACGCCCGACTGACTCCCTTATTTATTTATTTATTTATTTATTTATTTATGAGAATGACAGGAGGAGACAGAAAGAACCAGACATCACACAGGTACATATGTTACCGGGGAGTTGAACTTGGGGGCCTCATGCTTGAGAGTTCAGTGCTCTATCCATCACGCCACCTCCCGGATCACTAAATTATCTTTATGTCTTGGATAGAGATAGCCAGAAATTGAGAGGGAAGGGGTGGGGGGAGTGGGGGAGAGAAAGAGAGACACCTGCAGCCCTGCTTCACTACTTGTGAAAGAAGAGGAAAGAATACAGAAAGCAGGGTGTGTCCTTCTCCTCCTCCTCCTCCTCCTCCTTCTCCTTCTCCCAACAGCACTGCTCAGCTGTGGCTTATGGTGGTGTGGGGGCTGGAACCTGGGACCTTGGAGTCTCAGTGCTTGAGTATGTTTGTGTCAACATTATGCTCTTTCACTCACCCTTTCTTTGCTTGCTTGCTTGCTTGCTTTCTCTTTTAATTTTTCCTTCTCCTCCCTCTACAAACACCCACCCCCCGACTAAATTTCATGCTGGACTACTTTGTCCTCAGGAAAACAGTTCGAGCTACCTCAACTTGAAAACAACAACAAAACAAACAAACAAACAAAAAAACCAAAAAACAAAAAAAAGAAAGAAAAGAAAAGAAAAAAGAAAGCACATTTCATTCCCCCCTCCCCCCTCTCTCTGCAGCTTGGAAACATCAACAACAACAACAACAGTTGAGTGTTGAGGGAAGATAAAAAAGACCATCCCTCCCCAAAGCTGGGACTATCTGAATGAAGCCTTTGAAAGGATAGTCCAAACTGGCGAGATCCAGTTCATTCATTCATTCATTCATTCATTCTCCTTACAAAAGAAAGGACACACCTCCTGGTCTCCATCTCCCCAACTTGTGGTCAGTGGTCATTTCCCCATGAAAAATAAAATAAATGAATAAAAGAAATTTCTTCCGCGGGGGAGGGGGAACCCGAGGCTACAGACACAGGCTGAGGTGGAGGTGGAGGAGGCGGAGCCATGAACAAGCTCTTTGCTTCCAGCATTGAAATACTAATGAGAGAAAGATGTCAGTCTGTCATCTATGGCATGGAAGTAACAGACTCTGGGGTGGGGGTCGGGGTGGGGGGGGAGTGTTCAGCTCTTGGGACATGATGGGAGAGGAGGACCTAGAGGGGGTTGAAGAGTTATGTGGAAAGATGAGACATGTTGTGCATGTACAAACTGTTGTATTTTTCTGTGGACTGTAAACCATTAACAACACTCCCCATGAAGGAAGGAAGGAAGGAAGGAAACAGAAAGAGAGAGAGAGAGAGAGAGAGAGAGAGAGAGAGAGAGAGAGAAAGGTCTGCTGTAAGCCTGCTGCATACCACCATGCCTTTTCTGGCTAGAGGCCCCAGATGTCCCAAGGCAAAGCACACCACTGTCAAACCAGAAAAGACCAGTGTTCCCATCTGCCTATTTCAGTGCCTCCTTTCCTATGATTGAAATATATATACCATTATATATATATACATATATATATATTATATATATTTATCTTTCTCCTCCTCCTCTTCCTCCTCCTCCTCCTCCTTCTTCTTCTTATCCCTCCAGGGTTATTGCTGGGCTCCATGCCTGCACCATGAATCCACTGCTCCCGGGGTCCATTTTTCCCCCTTTTGTTGCCCTTGTTTATCCTCCTTCTTGCCCCCCTCCCCAGCACTGCTCAACTCTCCTTTATGTTGGGGGTGGTGGAGAATCGAACCTGGTACTTGGGAGACTCAGGCATGAGAGTCTCTGTGATAAACCTATTCCTTTGTTAATTCCTATTCCTTTGTTAATGAAAAGTGTGGAAGAGGGTGACCTACCAAAAGACAGGCATATACACAACTCTCTCCTCTCTCTCTCTCTCTCTCACACACACACACATACACACACACACTTTTTTGTTCTACGTCCCATCTCTAATAAAATACTTTGGGGGGGGGCAGGGAGGGAGAGAGAGAGAGAGATGGATGAGAGTAACCCGAAAAATGCCATTTCTTTGCATGTGATCAGAAAAGGATCAGACTAAAATATCATTTTATATTTAAAATGAGAACATCCAAGTTTGTACGAGACAGCAACAAAGATGAAAATAGGTGGAACTCCACAGATGTTGGTGCGTGTGTGTGTGTGTGTGTGTGTGTGTGTGCGCGCGTGTGCATGTGTGTATAAAGGCCATTTGCACATTGACATCCCCCCACACACATAGGCATACACACACAGAAAAGGTGGAGGGATTAGGCCTTTCTTTTCTAAGAATTCACCCCTCTGCCCTTTGGGATTTGTATATAGTTTCCTAAATACACCTACCCTGAGCCCGGGAAAAAATTGATTTTTGAGTAATTAATTAATTGACTGCCTCACTTTAATTCATTGACTGTGTGCCCCTTCCTCCTCGTGCTCCTCCTCCTCCTCCTCTACCACCACCACTACCATCCCTTTTAAAATTATTTATTTTTTCACTCTCTCCCTTCTTGCCTTGAGTCCCCTCACCATGTGACACATGCCCTCTGATGGAGGCATCACTAAAACTATCCATTTACATGGTGATAGGGTTCAGGACACAAAGGTTTGTCACTCTATTTTCATTTAATTTTATTTTATTTAAGATTGTACTTATTTCTGAAGCAGAAAGATACTACGGGAGACAGAGAAAGAGGCAGACATCACTCTGGTACATGTGCTGCCAGGGGTCAAACTCAGGACCTCCTCGTCGTTGAAGGTCCAATACTTTATTTATCCACCTCGCAACCTTCTGGACCGCCACAATGTAACTTTTCATTTCATAGGAAGAAATCTAAGAAACCACAGTGAGAACCACTGAGGATGAAAAGAGATGGAACTCCAAAGGAAGTGGTGTGTTGTTTTCATGTCTTTCTCACACCCTGTACTCTGTCTCTGTCTCTCTCTATCTCTCTGGAAAGAATGGAGGGACTGGGGAGGCCAGGGTGGTAGTGCAGAGGGTTAAGTACACATGGCAGGGAGCAGACCTGCAGACCTGCTTCATGCTTCTTTGAGCCTCCCCCCACCCCGACACACCACAGGAGAGGCTCTCGACCTGGGATGCCCATCCTGGTCCTTGCACTTTGTACCATGTGCTCCTAAACCACAGTGCTACAGTCAAGCTCCCCCCCCCAACCCCCATCTTTCTCTCCCCCTCTCTGTCTTCCCCTCCTCTCTGGATTTCTCTCTGTCCTATCTGACAACAATGACAGCAATAATAACAAAGGTAATGATGAACAACCAGGGCCATACAAAGCAGGTGGGGGATGGCCTCTAGGATTAGTACTGTAGGCATGGAACCACAGACATAAACCTGGGTGGGGGGTGGGGGGGGAGAGAAAGGATGCTTAGGTCTACTTTTCCTTTCCTAGAACACTCCCCCTGCGCTGCTGTTGCTGTTGCCATTCTAGGAGGGTGTTCACTGCCTGTGAAGGGACTCCCCTGCAGGTGGGGATCCGGAGGCCTGAACCGGGATCCTCAGAACCAGGGTCAGCCAGTCCTTGAGCTTTGCATCAAGGGCTCTTTACCCGCTGTGCTACTGCTGGACTCCCACTAATGTTATGTTTTGATTTTTACCAGAGCACTGCTCAGCTCTTGTTTTCTTTACTTTTCTCTTTTTCTTTTTTTTTTTTTTCTTCTTTTGCCTGTTTGTTTGTATTATGGCTGGAGCTCAGTGCCTGCTTGCACTACATATCCACTGCTCCTGGAGGTTGTTTTTCCCATTTTTTTGCCCTTGTTGTTACAGTCCTTGTTGTTGTTAATGTTATTCTTGTCAATGCTGTCTCAGCTCTTGTTGTTTTATGGAAAAAACAAGACACTGATGGGGGGGAGAAGAAAAGGGGGGCAGGGGTGGGGGATTGGTTTATACAAAAGAAGTTGTATAATCTTTGGTTATACAAAAGACCTTCACTTTTTCCCCTGAGGCCTCAAAGTGCCTGTCAGATTCATTCCACAACAGCCCACAAACCAGAGCTGAGTAGTGCTCTGGTTGGTCTCTGTGTGTAGATTTCTCTCTCACTCTATCTCTCCCTGTCACCAGTTGGTGGCTGGGGGGGTATGGTGTCCAGTGATTGAACCTGAGACTTTTGAAACCTCAGGCATGAGAGTCTCTTTCTATAACCATTATGCTATTTACCCTCACCCCGGCCCTGTAGATTTCTCCTTCCTCACAAATACATAATTTCTTAGGTTTTATTTATAAAATGGAATAAATACAATTTTTAAAAGCATTTATTTTTGATTGATTGACTGACTTTTCTTTTTTTTTAAAATATATACAAACAAGGGCAACAAAACTGAGAGGGGGGAAGAAAAAAAAGGCCACCAGGAGCAGTGGAATCCTGGTGCAGGCACCGAGCCCCAGCAATAACTTGGGAGGGGAATATGTATGTGTGTGTGTGTGTGTATTTTTTTTTCCATTGCATACTATGTGTGCCTAACCCAGTGTGCCACGCCACCACCCAACCCCCGACTCTATCTATCTATCATCTATTTTCATTTGAGAGAGGGAGCTGAGGTCTCAGGTGGGATCCCCACAGACCAAGACCAGTTGCCAGAACTCAGCCATATTCTGGACTGTCCCTCCTGCCTTCCCCCCTCCTTTTTTTTTTTAAATCTACTCTTCAATATAACAATCCGGATACATTGTAAGGGGTTCAGCATAAACTGTAACTTTTCCTTTAAAAGAAAGAAATCCAATAAACCATAGGGAACTCCAAAGGTGTCCTTCCCACACCCCTCTTCTCCTCTCTCTCTCTCTCTCTCTCTCTCTCCATAGAGGGACTAACTACCTCGACCCCCCCAACACTTACTGTTCCCTCTCCCCCAAACACACTTTAGGGGTAGGGATGTACAGTTTTCTTAATACACCTCCCCCTAGTTCAGAAAGATTGGGGGGCCGGGTGTCGGTGCACCCGGTTAAGCACACAGAGAAAGAAATGCAAGGAGCCGGGTTCCTGCCTGGGTCCTGCCACCACTGCCTGCACCGCTGCTTCAGTCACTAACCTTTGCTCATGGACTCCCCCCACCTGCTCCCTCACCCCTCCTCCCCCGTTTCCCTGCCCTCCATGCACTCCCTCCCTCTGTCACTCAGTCACGCACTCAGGAATGCATGTCCGGCTTGGCCGTGTGTGTGTGTGTGTGTGTGTGTGTGTGTGTGCGTGTGTGTGCGCGCGCGCGCGCGCGCGTGCCCTGATCCTGCCGGGGGCCGCCGTCTCGGCGATCCTCCCGGGGTCCGCGGGCGTCCACCGCCGCCGCCGCCGCCGCCACCGCCGCCACCGCCTCGGTCCTGCCGGGGTCCGCCGCCGCCGCCGCCGCCGCCGCGGGCGGCCTGACTTTCACTTTCTCGGCTCAAGGGGATGTGTAGGGTGCCCCCTGGCGGGCCGCTTCTATATTGCCGCCGCCTCCTCCCGAGTTCCGGCTGCAGAGGCAGGGGGGAGAGATCTGGCTGCGCTTGGCCGGGTGAGAGTTCCAGGAGCCCGGCTGTCGAGCCGGTCTGTCGGGCCCTGGTGGCCTGTGCGCATACCACTCTCTGGACGCATGCCATAGCTGCAGTTTACTAGGGGAGTGAGTGTTGCCGGCCTGGCGACACCGCCGCGGCGCTGCCCGGGCAGGCGCGCGGGCGGACATCTTGATGCCAGCCGGTCGGGCAGGCCGGAGCCTCCGCCCGCGGAAGTGGGTCTGGTCTGGGCCGGGCCGGGCCGGGCCGGGCCGAGCCGCGGCGTTGCCCGGGCAGGCGCGCGGGCGGGCGGCTTGAGGCCAGCCGGTCGGGCCGGACGGTCGCCGCCGCCGCCGCCGCGCGTTCGGGACCCGGGCCGGTGCGGAGAGCCGCTCGTCCTGGGAAGCGGGGCGCGGCCGGAAAGGCGGCCGCCCCCTCGCCCGTCACGCACCGCAAGTTCGTGGGGAACCTGGTGCTAAACCATTCGTAGACGACCTGCTTCTGGGTCAGGGTTTCTTACGTAGCAGAGCAGCTCCCTCGCTGCGATCTATTGAAAGTCAGCCCTCAACACAAGGGTTAGTCTTGCTCTCGCCCTCTCCCACCCTCTCGGGGGCGGGAGGTGGAGGGGCGGGGTCGGTCCATCCATCCATCCCGTCTGGCCCCTGCCCTGCCCTGCCTTCTCCCATCCATCTCCGCCTGGGCGTCTGGGCTCAGGAGAAGGGGGGGGACACGGCGCACTCCCTGAGTGCGGCGGCGCGTTCGCGCGAACGCCCGGCCCGCCGCCGGGCCCTCGCGGGAGCTCTTGCCTGGCCCGCCGCAGGGCCCTCGCGGGCGCTCTTGCCCGCCCGCCCACCCGCTGCCCGGGAGGCGGGTGTGGGGGGTGGCAAAGCGCCTCGAGGCGTCGGCGCGGTGCTCGCGCCCGTCCTCCTAGACCGGCCGTGGGTCTACCAGCAGCCGCTCCCGACTCCGGATGGCGGCAGAGTCCGCCGTCGCAGCGCGGCCACCGGATGGATCATCGGCCCGCGGTGTGGAGGCCGCGGGTCGACCAGCAGTCCCTTGGGACTTTGTCGCTGGCGGAGCTGCTCGCGGGTAGATCGGGTATCTGGATGAAGTCTGCCGTGGCACCCCCGGACCCCGGACCGCCTTCGTTGTGGAGCCGGTGGGTCGACCAGCAGTACCTTGGGACTTAATCGCTGGATGAAGTCCGCCTTAGGATCCCAGGATCCCGCCACCGCGCCACCCCGCCACCCCGCCACCCCGCCACCCTGCCACCCTGCCGTTTCCTGGACTGCCGCCTTGTGGAGCCGGCGGGTCGACCAGCACTCCCCTGGGACTTAGTCTCTGGCAGAAGAATTTGCGAGTTGGAACGGAAGTCTGAATGATGTTGCACTCTGGCTCCTTGAATAGCCACAGGCTTCCTGGCCGTGGTCGTGGAGCCTCAGGAATGAGGGTCTCTTAGCATAACCATTATCCTCTCTACCCCTGCTTGGCAACACTTTGTATCTTTCTGGACAGAAATTTGCATTGTAAATGAGTGGGTGGGTTGGGGTGGAGTGGAGTGGAGTGAAGTGAAGGGTGAAGGGTGGTGGTGAGCAGAGTGTTAGAGTGTTGGGGATTCCTCAGAGAAAGGGTACCTGGTAGGTAGCCACAGCCCCCAATTTCCTTTCCCTCACCCCCCACCATTTTTTATTCACTGGATTTATATATCTATATGGAGCAGAAAAGAAATGTCTGTATATAATATGTATCATGTCTGTCCAAGACCACACACACATTCCTTTAGAAAATAAAACTGGGGGAGGGGAACAACACACATTGCTTGCTTGCTTGCTTGCTTGCTTGCTTGCTTGCTTGATGAATGTATGAATGAATAAAGCTGGATGTTGTGTGTCACAAAGCTTTATTTCTGCTGTTGTTCATCTCAAGAGCTACTGAGGAACAGGATTCCCTCTCTTGCACGTACAGGTTTTGTGAAGGCACCAGGGACTGACTGAAGTTGTAACCTTAGAGGAGTCCAATACATGAGTCTTTTGCATAATCTTGGTATCACCTGGGTCCCTTTCTCTCGTGTCTGATTCTATTTTAGTATATTCATTGTCTATTACATGCCTGAGAGAGCTTAACAGATTGTGTGTGTGTGTGTGTGTGTTGGGGGGTGGGGCGTCAGGAGAGAAGAGAAGGCTGTGCATCATTCTCTCTCAAGATAAACAAATTATCTTTAAAAATATTTTATTTATTTACTTATTTATTCCCTTTTGTTGTCTTTGGTTTATTTTCGTCGCCTTTGTTGGATGGAGGAGGGGAAGACAGAGAGAAAGATAGACATCTGCAGACCTGCTTCACTGCTGCTTGCTTGTGAAGCAACTAACTCCCCTGCAGGTGGGGAGCCAGGTGCTTGAACCTGGATCCTCACACTGCTGGTCCTTGCCCTTTGTGCCACATGCACACTTGACCTGCTGTGCTCATGCCCGACTGACCCCCTTATTTATTTATTTATTTATTTATTTATTTATGAAAATGACAGGAGGAGACAGAAAGAACCAGACATCACCCTGGTACATATGTTACCGGGGGGGGGGGTTTGAACTCGGGGGCCTCATGCTTGAGAGTTCAGTGCTCTATCCATCAGGCCACCTCCCGGATCACTAAATTATCTTTATGTCTTGGATAGAGATAGCCAGAAATTGAGAGGGAAGGGGTGGGGGGAGTGGGGGAGAGAAAGAGAGACACCTGCAGCCCTGCTTCACTACTTGTGAAAGAAGAGGAAAGAATACAGAAAGCAGGGTGTGTCCTTCTCTTCCTCCTCCTCCTCCTCCTTCTCCTTCTCCCAACAGCACTGCTCAGCTGTGGCTTATGGTGGTGTGGGGGCTGGAACCTGGGACCTTGGAGTCTCAGTGCTTGAGTATGTTTGTGTCAACATTATGCTCTTTCACTCACCCTTTCTTTGCTTGCTTGCTTGCTTGCTTTCTCTTTTAATTTTTCCTTCTCCTCCCTCTACAAACACCCACCCCCCGACTAAATTTCATGCTGGACTACTTTGTCCTCAGGAAAACAGTTTGAGCTACCTCAACTTGAAAACAACAACAAAACAAACAAACAAACAAAAAAAACCAAAAAACAAAAAAAAGAAAGAAAAGAAAAGAAAAGAAAAGAAAAAAGAAAGCACATTTCATTCCCCCCTCCCCCCTCTCTCTGCAGCTTGGAAACATCAACAACAACAACAGTTGAGTGTTGAGGGAAGATAAAAAAGACCATCCCTCCCCAAAGCTGGGACTATCTGAATGAAGCCTTTGAAAGGATAGTCCACACTGGCGAGATCCAGTTCATTCATTCATTCATTCATTCTCCTTACAAAAGAAAGGACACACCTCCTGGTCTCCATCTCCCCAACTTGTGGTCAGTGGTCATTTCCCCATGAAAAATAAAATAAATGAATAAAAGAAATTTCTTCCGCGGGGGAGGGGGAACTCGAGGCTACAGACGCAGGCAGAGGCAGAGGTAGAGGAGGAGGAGGCATGAACAAGCTCTTTGCTTCCAGCATTGAAATACTAATGAGAGAAAGATGTCAGTCTGTCATCTATGGCATGGAAGTAACAGACTCTGGGGTGGGGGTCAGGGTCGGGGGGGGGGAGTGTTCAGCTCTTGGGACATGATGAGAGAGGAGAACCTAGAGGGGGTTGAAGAGTTATGTGGAAAGATAAGACATGTTGTGCATGTACAAACTGTTTTATTTTTCTGTCGACTGTAAACCATTAACAACACTACCCATGAAGGAAGGAAGGAAGGAAGGAAGGAAGGAAGGGAGGGAGGAAGGAAGGAAACAGAGAAAGAGAGAGAGAGAGAGAGAGAGAGAGAGAGAGAGAGAGAGAGAAAGGTCTCCTGTGAGCCTGCTGCATACCACCATGCCTTTTCTGGCTAGAGGCCCCAGGCAAAGCACACCACTGTCAAACCAGAAAAGGCCAGTGTTCCCATCTGCCTATTTCAGTGCCTCAGTTTCTATGATTGAAATATATATACCATTATATATATATATTATATCTATTTATCTTTATCCTCCTTCTCCTCCTACTCCTCCTCCTTCTTCTTCTTCTTATCCCTCCAGGGTTATTGCTGGGCTCCTTGCCTGCACCATGAATCCACTGCTCCCAGGGGCCATTTTTCCCCCTTTTGTTGCCCTTGTTTATCCTCCTTCTTGCCCCCCACCCCAGCACTGCTCAACTCTCCTTTATGTTGGGGGGGTGGAGAATCGAACCTGGTAGGTGGTAGACTCAGGCATGAGAGTCTCTGTGATAAACCTATTCCTTTGTTAATGGTGAAAAGTGTGGAAGAGGGTGACCTACCAAAAGACAGGCATATACTCAACCCTCTCCTCTCTCTCTCTCTCTCTCTCTCTCTCTCACACACACACAAACACACACACACACACACACTTTTTTGTTCTAAGTCCCATCTCTAATAAAATACTTTGGGGGGGGGCAGGGAGGGAGGGAGGGAGAGAGAGAGAGAAGGATGAAAGTAACCCGGAAAAATGCCATTTCTTTGCATGTGATCAGAAAAGGTTCAGTCTAAAACATCATTTTACATTTAAAATGAGAACATCTAAGAGTGTACGAGACAGCAACAAAGATGAAAATAGGTGGAACTCCACAGATGTTGGTGCGTGTGTGTGTGTGTGTGTGTGTGTGCATGTGTGTATAAAGGCCATTTACACATTGACATCCCCCCGCCACACACAGGCATACACACACAGAAAAGGTGGAGGGATTAGGCCTCCTTTCTTTTCTAAGAATTCACCCCTCTCCCCTTTGGGAGGGGTATATAGTTTCCTAAATACACCTACCCCAAGCCCGGAAAAAAATTGATTTTTGAGTAATTAATTAATTGACTGCTTCACTTTAATTCATTGACTGGGCCCCCCTTCCTCCTCCTCCTCCTCCTCTAACACCACCACTACCATCCCTTTTTAAATTATTTATTTTCTCACTCTCTCCCTTCTTGCCTTGAGTCCCCTCACCATGTGACACATGCCCTCTGATGGAGGCATCACTAAAACTATCCATTTACATGGTAATAGGGTTCAGGACACAAAGGTTTGTCACTTTATTTTCATTTAATTTTATTTTATTTAAGATTGTACTTATTTCTGAAGCAGAAAGATACGATGGGAGACAGAAAAAGAGCCAGACATCACTCTGGTACTGTGCTGCCAGGGGTCGAACTCAGGACCTCCTCGTCGTTGAAGGTCCAATACTTTATTTATCCACCGCGCAACCTTCTGGACCGCCACAATGTAACTTTTCATTTCATAGGAAGAAATCTAAGAAACCACAGTGAGAACCACTGAGGATGAAAAGAGATGGAACTGGGAGTCGGGCTGTAGCTCAGTAGGTTAAGTGCAGGTGGCGCAAAGCACAAGGACCTGCATAAGGATCCCTGTTCGAACCCTGGCTCCACAACTGCAGGGGAGTCGCTTCACAGGAGGTGAAGCAGGTCTGCACGTGTCTATCTTTCTCTCCTCCTCTCTATCTTCCCCTCCTCTCCGGATTTCTCTCTGTCCTATCTGACAACAACGACAGCATTAATAACAACGGTAATGATGAACAACCAGGGCCATACAAAGTGGGGGTGGGGGGGTCGGGGATGGCCTCCTCTCTCCATTTCTCTCTGTCCTAACCAACAACAACAACAACAATAATAACTACAACAATAAAACAACAAGGGCAACAAAAGGGAATAAATAAATAAAATAAATATTAAAAAAAAAAGAAAAGAGATGGAACTCCAAAGGCAGTGGTGTGTTGTTTTCATGTCTTTCTCACACCCAGTACTCTGTCTCTGTCTCTCTCTCTGTCTCTCTCTCTCTGTCTCTGTCTCTCTCTCTGGAAAGAATGGAGGGACTGGGGAGGCCCGGGTGGTAGTGCAGAGGGTTAAGTACACATGGCCGGAAGCAGACCTGCAGACCGGCTTCACTGCTTCTTCGAGCCTCCCCCCACCCCCACCCGCCATGCGAGAGGCTCTCAACCTGGGATGCCCACCCTGGTCCTTGCACTTTGTACCATGTGCTCCCAAACCACAGCGCTACACTCAAGCCCCCTCCCAACCCCCACCCCAAGGTTTCTAACTTTCTCTCCCCCTCTCTGTCTTCCCCTCCTCTCCGGATTTCTCTCTGTCCTATCGGACAACAATGACAGCATTAATAACAACGGTAATGATGAACAACCAGGGCCATACAAAGCGGGGGTGGAGGGGTCTGGGATTGCCTCTAGGAGCAGTGGATTCCTACTGTAGGCATGGAACCACAGACATAAACCTGGGTGGAGGGCGGGGGGGAGAGGAAGGACTCTTAGGTCTACTTTTCCTTTCATAGAACACTCCCCCTGCACTGATGTTGCTGTTGCTGTTGCTGTTGTTGCCATTCTAGGAGGGTGTTCACTGCCTGCTAAGCAACTCCCCTGCAGGTGGGGATCCGGGGGCTTGAACCGGGATCCTTTCTCCCGTCCTTGAGCTTTGCATCAAGCGCGCTTAACCTGCTGCGTTATTGCCGGACTCTCATTAATGTTATGTTTTAATTTTTACCAGAGCACTGCTCAGCTCTTGTTTTCTTTACTTTTTTCTTTTTCTTTTTCTTTTTCTTCTTTTTTTGCCTGTTTGTTTGTATTATGGCTGGCGATCAGTGCCTGCTTGCACTACAAATCCACTGTTCCTGGAGGTTGTTATTCCCATTTTTTTGCCCTTATTGTTACCGTTGTTGTTGTTGTTAATGTTATTCTTGTCAATGCTGTCTCAGCTCTTGTTGTTTTATGGAAAAAACAAGACCCTGATGGGGGGAGAGAAAGAAAGGGGGGGCAGGGGTGGGGATTTGGTTTATACAAAAGAAGTTGTATAACCTTTGGTTATACAAAAGACCTTCACTTTTTCCCCTGAGGCCCCAAAGAGCCAGCCAGATTCATTCCACAACAGGCCACAAACCAGAGCTGAGTAGTGCTCTAGTTGGTCTCTGTGTGTAGATTTCTCTCTCTCTCTCTCTCTCTCTCTCAATCCCTGTCACCAGATGGTGGTTGGGGGGATATGGTGTCGAGTGATTGAATCTGAGACTTTTGAAACCTCAGGCATGAGAGTCCCTTTCTATAACCATATGCTATTTACCCCCACCCTGGCCCTGTAGATTTCTCCTTTCTTGGTGGTGCCACACCCAGTTAAGCACACATGTTACAATGCAGGAGGACTGGGCTTCAAGACCATGGTCCCCACCTGCCGGAGGAAATCTTTACAAGTGGTGCAGAAGTGATACAGGTGTCTCTCTCTGTGTCTCAAACTCTCTATCCCTCACTTCCCTCTCAATTCCTGTCTATTTATTCAAGTAAATAATCAAGAAAATGGAAAGTCAAAAAAGAAAAAGGAAAATGAAATATTCCACTACTTCAAAGGGGCTACTCAGGACAATGCTTTGCTTGTTAAGATCCTCACAGCATTCCATATGCAGAAAGGCAAAGACGCCATGTATTTTTTAACTCAGTTTTTATATTTATTTATTTATTTATTTAGGTGGTTATTCGTTTTTGTTATTGATGAAGTTATGTTTTCCATTTGACATAGACTAGGGCTCTGACACCAGCGGTCTCAAGTAACTCTAGATGGTACTCTGCCTCTACAAAACCAATCCATTGACCTGTCCATCCATCCAGCTATCCATCCAGCTATCCATCCATCCATCCACCAGTCAACCAAGCTAATTACAAAAGGAGATCTCTCCTGCTTGGTGAAAACAAACAACGATGCATAGGTAGGTTGCAAAGGGGCCAGTTCGGCTGAATAAGGCAGAGGGGCTGAACCAGGGAATGTGTTGGGGGGTCTGGGTGTGGGTGGGGTGAGCCGGAGACCCTGTGAGCTGGGTCACGTCAGGGGCAGGGAGGGGGTGGAAGGGGTTGCGAACAGCTGTCACTGGAGGACCATCACAAGTGCTGTAGCTGTTGAGCAGGGCACCCAGAAGAGAGGGCAGACAAAGGAGAGAAGCAAAGTACAGAGGAGAGGCGAGGGGAGTGGATGGTGAGGACAGGAGAGGGCAGGAGAGGACAGGAGAGGACAGGAGTGGAGGGGACCTGAGAAACCTACCTGGACAAAGGCAGCATACAGACATCCAGGAAGGCAGGCAGGCATGCAGGCAGCTCTGGGATGGCTCCCTGGATCCCGGGAACACCTCTACCTGTCTTCTCTTGGCTGCCAGCCCTGAGGTCCCTCGTCGGTCAGCACTGTCTTCCCATCCTTCCATCCCTCTGTGCCAGGGCCCAGGCGTCTGGGCGCAGCTGGCTGACCTAGTGGCAGGGCAGTTGGGCTGCCCAGTGCCAGTGTGGCCAGCACAGAATGCCAGGGGCTAGAACATCACAGAGGGCTCCTGTGGTTGCTAGGCCATGGAGATCCTGGCCATCCAGTTGACCAGCAGCCATGACCCCCACCCTGAACTTGACCTGAGGGGTGGTGGCAAGCCACCAAAGCCAGAGCCCTAGGCCAAAGCAGGTGCAGGTCTGCTGGGCCAAGTGGCTATGGGCAGATTGGTGTGTGTGTGGGCAAGGGGCTGGAATCTGACAGCCCAGGGCTGGGGACCAAGTTCCACCAGGCCCCTGTCCCACCATGTGCACTGACACACAGTCCTGCTAACTGACTGACAGTCCCCGCCCCAGAGATACCCACACCAGGTCCCTGGGTGCCCTGAGCTAGTGGCTAGGACATCACAGAGGGCTCCTGTGGTTGCTAGGCCATGGGGACACCGCCCATCCAGTTGACCAGCAGTCCCCGCCCCAGAGATACCCACACCAGGTCCCTGGGTGCCCTGAGCTGCCCCTGAGGGTTGGTGGGTGCCTGCCTGGACACATGCCTCCATAATGGAGGCCTCTATTAATCCCATTGCCTACTGACAGCTGTCTTCCTGCCCCTCCTCCTCCTCCTCCTCATGCTCTTCCTCTTCTTCCTCCTCCTCTTCCCCCTCCTCCTCTTCCTCCTCCTAACCCTCCTCCTCCACCTCCACCTCCTCCTCTTCCTCATCCTCAGAGGGACACACTCAGGGCCCTTGGTCTAGGCAAGCCAGGGCTGCTGATCTGGCTGCTGCAGCTTCTATCCAGTGGGTGGGTGCAGGAATCTGTTCCTGTCAGTCCCTGGTTCCTGGGACCTTCCATGCCTCCAGCTCCCCCCACTCTCTAGTCCAGACCCCTCCTCAAGGATGCCCCCTTTCCCCTTGCCCTCTGTCCCCCAGCTCCCCAGCTAACATCTACTGTGTTGTGCCTCCCTGCGCTACTTTACTGCCACCTTGCTTCTGCCCTTCAGCCCTGGGGGCCCAGGGCCAGCCCAGCTGCCATCTCACCATCCAGCAGGGGGACCTGCCCTAACCCCCTGCCAACACACCCACACACTCAGCCCTGCACACACTCAAGGGCTACCCTGCATGCAGCCTGCCTCTCAAACAGTCTCCTTCTGCCCACTAGCCCCCATACAGCCTCTGCCACGGCCCCCCACAGACAACTGGCCATGAGCAGTGCAGACATGCAACAAGATCCACTCGCCCCCAGTCCATTTGCTCTAAGGTTGGTCAAGAATCTTTTTTTCATGCTGTAGGGGAGGGAGTTGAGAAAGTCCAATGTCCTGGGGAGCAAGAACTGCAAACAGTCCATCTACAATGTAACATTTGGGTCTCAGGCCGCCCAACCCTAGTGCGCTGTGCAGACTTTTGACTGGCAAAAACACCCCATCTGAGGGTGAGATCTGGCTGGACTAGTGGCTCTTTCTGTGGACTAGGAGACAGACAGACAGAGTTTTCAGGTTCGAAACCTGTACTGCCCAGAAGATGGTCATTCACTAAGGTTAAAAAAAAAAAGGCTTTTTATTTATTTTTTCCCCCTGGCTCCTGGGTAACCTCTCTGCTGCTTGTTTCTCAGTGAAAAAAGGGAAAGACCTTTTTTGGAGGGAAAAGGACGAAAATGTAGGCAGGTGGACTCCATGGAGGGTGGATGGGGAGTTGCTCCTGCCCTGGCACTAGAGCCCCAGCTGCTGTTCCAGGTGCTCTCTGATACCAGAGATCTCCGTGTGTCGTGTCATGACACTGTCTCCAGGACTGACTCTCAGGATAATGAGATTCAAAACGAGGCAGGTCATATTGCCTACAAATGTAAATCCAGGGAGGTTTGGCGGTATGTCAGAGGGTTAAGGGCTTGTGGCGCTCACGAAATGAGGAGACAGGTGGAAGGGTCTGGGGTCAGACACCCAGACCCCCACCTGAAGGGGAGACACATTACAAGGGGTGAAGCAGGTCTTTAGGGGCTCTATCTTTCTCTCCCACTCTGTATTTCCCCTGCTCTCTCCTTTTCTCTCTGTCTGATGCAAGGTCAGTAACAACAACAACAACCGCAACAATAACCACCACAGTGACCAAGCAACAAGGGCAGCGAAAGGGGAACAAATGGAGTGCAGGAGCTGTGGATTATTCGTGGCGCAGGCACTGAGCTGAGGCAATAACCCCTTGAGGCAATCAATCCATAAATGAAAAAGTAATAAAGGTAACAGAGATGTATATGTCCCTGTGTGTTTCCACAGAGTGAATGTAAATGCACTTTTATTTATTTCTTCATTTATTTATTACCTTGCCATGAGAATTTCTTTTCATTGCTAAAAAAAGTGTCCCATCAAGGGTACCAGGTGGTGCCACACCCTTTTAAGCACTCATGTTACAATTCAGGGGGACTGGGCTTCAAGACCCTGGTCCCCACTTGCCGGGGAAATCTTTACAAGTGGTGCAGAGTGCTGCAGGTGACTCTCTCTGTGTCTCAAACTCTCTATCCCTCCCTTCCCTCTCAATTCCTGTCTATTTATTCCAATAAATAATCAATAAAATAGAAAAAAAAAAGAAAAAGGAAAAGGAAATATTCCACTACTTCAATGGCGCTACTCAGGAAAATGCTTTCCTTGTTAAGATCCTCACAGCATACCATAACCATATGCAGAAAGGCAAAGATGCCATGTATTTTTTAACTAGTTTTAATATTTATTTATTTATTTAGGTGCTTATTCATTTTTGTTATTGATGAATTAATGTTTTACATTTGACATAGACTCGGGCTCTGACACCAGCGGTCTCAAGTACCCCTAGATGGTACTCTGCCTCTACAAAACCAATCCATTGACCTGTCCATACATCCATCCACCCATGCAACCATCCATCCATCCACCTGTCAACCAAGCTAAGTACAAAAGGAGATCTCTCGTTGAATGGTGAAGACAAACAACGATGCATAGGTAGGTTGCAAAGGGGCCGTTTCGGCTGAATAGGGCAGAGGGGCTGAACCAGGGAATGTGTTGGGGGGTGTGGGTGTGGGTGGGGTGAGCTGGAGACCCTGTGAGCTGGGTCACGTCAGGGGCAGGGAGGGGGTGGAAGGGGTTGGGAACAGCTGTAGCTGGAGAACCATCACAAGTGCTGGAGCTGTTGAGCAGGGCACCCGGAAGAGAAGACAGACAAAGGAAAGAAGCAAAGTGCAGAGGAGAGAAGAGGGAAGAGGATGGTGAGTACAGGAGAGGAAGGAGTGGAGGGGACCTGAGAAACCTACCTGGACAAAGGCAGCATACAGACACCCAGGAAGGCAGGCAGGCATGCAGGCAGCTGTGGCCTGGGCTCCCTGGATCCGGGGTACACCTCCACCAGTCTTCTCTTGGTTGCCAGCAATAAGGTGCCTCGTCTGTCAGCACTGTCGTCCCATCCTTCCGTCCCTCTGTGCCAGGGCCCAGGCGTCTAGGCGCTGCTGGCTTACCTAGTGGCAGGGCAGTTGGGCTGCCCAGTGCCAGTGTGGCCAGCACAGAATGCCAGTGGCTAGGACATCACAGAGGGCTCCTGAGGTTGCTAGGCCATGGGGACACCGCCCATCCAGTTGACCAGCAGTCATGACCCCCACCCTGAACTTGACCTTGAGGGGTGGTGGCCAGCCACCAGAGCCAGAGCCCCAGGCCAAAGCAGGTGCAGGTCGGCCGGGCCAAGGTGTTATGGGCAGATTGGTGTGTGTCTGGGCATGGGGCTGGCATCTGACAGCCCAGGGCTGGGGACCGAGGTCCACCAGGCCCCTGTCCCACCATGTGCACTGACACACAGTCTTGCTGACTGACTGACAGTCCCCGCCCCAGAGGTACTCACACCAGGTCCCTGGGTGCCCTGAGCTGCCCCTGAGTGTTGGTGGCTGCCTGCCTGGACACATGCCTCCGTAATGGAGGCCTCTATTAATCCCGTTGCCTACTGACAGCTGCACTCCTGCCCCTCCTCCTCCTCCTCCTCTTCTTCCTTCTCCTCTTCCTCCTCCTCCTCCTCCTCCTACTCCTCCTCCTCCGCCTCCTCCTCCTCCTCTTCCTCATCCTCAGAGGGACACACTCAGGGCCCTTGGCCTAGGCAAGCCAGGGCTGCTGCTCTGGCTGCTACAGCTTCTATCAGTGGGTGTGTGCAGGAATCTGTTCCTGTCAGTCCCTGGTTCCTGGGACCTTCCATGCCTCCAGCTCCCCCCACTCTCTAGTCCAGACCCCTCCTCAAGGATGCCCCCTTTCCCCTTGCCCTCTGTCCCCCAGCTCCCCAGCTAACATCTACTGTGTTGTGCCTCCCTGTGCTACTTTACTACCACCTTGCTTCTGCCCTTTAGCCCTGGGGGCCCAGGGCCAGCCCAGCTGCCATCTCACCATCCAGCAGGGGGACCTGCCCTAACACCCTGCCACCACACCCACACACTCAGCCCTGCACACACTCAAGGGCTACCCTGCATGCAGCCTGCCTCTCAAACAGTCTCCTTCTGCCCCCTAGCCCCCTTACAGCCTCTGCCACGGCCCCCCACAGACACCTGGCCATGAGCAGCGCAGACATGCAACAAGCTCCACTCGCCCCTATTCCATTTGCTCTAAGGTTGGTCAAGAATCTTTTTTTCATGCTGTAGGGGAGGGAGTTGAGAAAGTCCAATGTCCTGGGGAGCAAGAACTGCAAACAGTCCATCTACAATGTAACATTTGGGTCTCAGGCCGCCCAACCCTAGTGCGCTGTGCAGAGTTTTGACTGGCAAAATCACCCCATCTGAGGGTGAGATCTGGCTGGACTAGTGGCTCTTTCTGTGGACTAGGAGACAGACAGACAGAGTTTTCAGGTTCAAAACCTGTATTGCCCAGAAGATGGTCATTCACTATGGTTAAAAAAAAAAAAAGGCTTTTTATTAATTTTTTTTTCCCCCTGGCTCCTGGGTAACCTGTCTGCTGCTTGTTTCTCAGTGAAAAAAGGGAAAGATCTTTTTTGGAGGGAAAAGGACCAAAATGTAGGCAGGTGGACTCCATGGAGGGTGGATGGGGAGTTGCTCCTGCCCTGGCACTAGAGCCCCAGCTGCTGTTCCAGGTGCTCTCTGATACCAGAGATCTCCGTGTGTCGTGTCATGACACTGTCTCCAGGACTGACCCTCAGGATAATGAGATTCAAAACGAGGCAGGTCATATTGCCTACAAAAGTAAATCCAGGGAGGTTTGGCGGTATGTCAGAGGGTTAAGGACTTGTGGCGCTCACGAAAAGAGGGGACAGGTGGAAGGGTCTGGGGTCAGGCGCCCAGACCCCCACCTGAAGGGGAGTCACATTACAAGGGGTGAAGCAGGTCTTTAGGGGCTCTATCTTTCTCTCCCACTCTGTATTTCCCCTGCTCTCTCCTTTTCTCTCTGTCTGATGCAAGGTCAGTAACAACAACAACAACCGCAACAATAACCACCACAGTGACCAAGCAACAAGGGCAGCGAAAGGGGAACAAATGGAGTGCAGGAGCTGTGGATTATTCGTGGCGCAGGCACTGAGCTGAGACAATAACCCCTTGAGGCAATCAATCCATAAATGAAAAAGTAATAAAGGTAACAGAGATGTATATGTCCCTGTGTGTTTCCACAGAGTGAATGTAAATGCACTTTTATTTATTTCTTCATTTATTTATTACCTTGCCATGTGAATTTCTTTTCATTGCTAAAAAAAGTGTCCCATCAAGGGTACCAGGTGGTGCCACACCCTTTTAAGCACTCATGTTACAATTCAGGGGGACTGGGCTTCAAGACCCTGGTCCCCACTTGCCGGGGGAAATCTTTACAAGTGGTGCAGAGTGCTGCAGGTGACTCTCTCTGTGTCTCAAACTCTCTATCCCTCCCTTCCCTCTCAATTCCTGTCTATTTATTCCAATAAATAATCAATAAAATAGAAAGTAAAAAAAGAAAAAGGAAAAGGAAATATTCCACTACATCAATGGCGCTACTCAGGAAAATGCTTTCCTTGTTAAGATCCTCACAGCATACCATAACCATATGCAGAAAGGCAAAGATGCCATGTATTTTTTAACTAGTTTTAATATTTATTTATTTATTTATTTAGGTGTTTATTCATTTTTGTTATTGATGAATTAATGTTTTACATTTGACATAGACTCGGGCTCTGACACCAGCGGTCTCAAGGACCCCTAGATGGTACTCTGCCTCTACAAAACCAATCCATTGACCTGTCCATACATCCATCCACCCATGCAACCATCCATCCATCCACCTGTCAACCAAGCTAAGTACAAAAGGAGATCTCTCGTTGAATGGTGAAGACAAACAACGATGCATAGGTAGGTTGCCAAGGGGCCGTTTCGGCTGAATAGGGCAGAGGGGCTGAACCAGGGAATGTGTTGGGGGGTGTGGGTGTGGGTGGGGTGAGCTGGAGACCCTGTGAGCTGGGTCACGTCAGGGGCAGGGAGGGGGTGGAAGGGGTTGGGAACAGCTGTAGCTGGAGAACCATCACAAGTGCTGGAGCTGTTGAGCAGGGCACCCGGAAGAGAAGACAGACAAAGGAAAGAAGCAAAGTGCAGAGGAGAGAAGAGGGAAGAGGATGGTGAGTACAGGAGAGGAAGGAGTGGAGGGGACCTGAGAAACCTACCTGGACAAAGGCAGCATACAGACACCCAGGAAGGCAGGCAGGCATGCAGGCAGCTGTGGCCTGGGCTCCCTGGATCCGGGGTACACCTCCACCAGTCTTCTCTTGGTTGCCAGCAATAAGGTGCCTCGTCTGTCAGCACTGTCGTCCCATCCTTCCGTCCCTCTGTGCCAGGGCCCAGGCGTCTAGGCGCTGCTGGCTTACCTAGTGGCAGGGCAGTTGGGCTGCCCAGTGCCAGTGTGGCCAGCACAGAATGCCAGTGGCTAGGACATCACAGAGGGCTCCTGAGGTTGCTAGGCCATGGGGACACCGCCCATCCAGTTGACCAGCAGTCATGACCCCCACCCTGAACTTGACCTTGAGGGGTGGTGGCCAGCCACCAGAGCCAGAGCCCCAGGCCAAAGCAGGTGCAGATCGGCCGGGCCAAGGTGTTATGGGCAGATTGGTGTGTGTCTGGGCATGGGGCTGGCATCTGACAGCCCAGGGCTGGGGACCGAGGTCCACCAGGCCCCTGTCCCACCATGTGCACTGACACACAGTCTTGCTGACTGACTGACAGTCCCCGCCCCAGAGGTACCCACACCAGGTACCTGGGTGCCCTGAGCTGCCCCTGAGTGTTGGTGGCTGCCTGCCTGGACACATGCCTCCATAATGGAGGCCTCTATTAATCCCGTTGCCTACTGACAGCTGCACTCCTGCCCCTCCTCCTCCTCCTCCTCTTCTTCCTTCTCCTCTTCCTCCTCCTCCTCCTCCTCCTCCTCCTCCGCCTCCTCCTCCTCCTCTTCCTCATCCTCAGAGGGACACACTCAGGGCCCTTGGCCTAGGCAAGCCAGGGCTGCTGCTCTGGCTGCTACAGCTTCTATCAGTGGGTGTGTGCAGGAATCTGTTCCTGTCAGTCCCTGGTTCCTGGGACCTTCCATGCCTCCAGCTCCCCCCACTCTCTAGTCCAGACCCCTCCTCAAGGATGCCCCCTTTCCCCTTGCCCTCTGTCCCCCAGCTCCCCAGCTAACATCTACTGTGTTGTGCCTCCCTGTGCTACTTTACTGCCACCTTGCTTCTGCCCTTTAGCCCTGGGGGCCCAGGGCCAGCCCAGCTGCCATCTCACCATCCAGCAGGGGGACCTGCCCTAACACCCTGCCACCACACCCACACACTCAGCCCTGCACACACTCAAGGGCTACCCTGCATGCAGCCTGCCTCTCAAACAGTCTCCTTCTGCCCCCTAGCCCCCTTACAGCCTCTGCCACGGCCCCCCACAGACACCTGGCCATGAGCAGCGCAGACATGCAACAAGCTCCACTCGCCCCTATTCCATTTGCTCTAAGGTTGGTCAAGAATCTTTTTTTCATGCTGTAGGGGAGGGAGTTGAGAAAGTCCAATGTCCTGGGGAGCAAGAACTGCAAACAGTCCATCTACAATGTAACATTTGGGTCTCAGGCCGCCCAACCCTAGTGCGCTGTGCAGAGTTTTGACTGGCAAAATCACCCCATCTGAGGGTGAGATCTGGCTGGACTAGTGGCTCTTTCTGTGGACTAGGAGACAGACAGACAGAGTTTTCAGGTTCAAAACCTGTATTGCCCAGAAGATGGTCATTCACTACGGTTAAAAAAAAAAAAAGGCTTTTTATTTATTTTTTTTTTCCCTTGGCTCCTGGGTAACCTGTCTGCTGCTTGTTTCTCAGTGAAAAAAGGGAAAGATCTTTTTTGGAGGGAAAAGGACCAAAATGTAGGCAGGTGGACTCCATGGAGGGTGGATGGGGAGTTGCTCCTGCCCTGGCACTAGAGCCCCAGCTGCTGTTCCAGGTGCTCTCTGATACCAGAGATCTCCGTGTGTCGTGTCATGACACTGTCTCCAGGACTGACCCTCAGGATAATGAGATTCAAAACGAGGCAGGTCATATTGCCTACAAAAGTAAATCCAGGGAGGTTTGGCGGTATGTCAGAGGGTTAAGGACTTGTGGCGCTCACGAAAAGAGGGGACAGGTGGAAGGGTCTGGGGTCAGGCGCCCAGACCCCCACCTGAAGGGGAGTCACATTACAAGGGGTGAAGCAGGTCTTTAGGGGCTCTATCTTTCTCTCCCACTCTGTATTTCCCCTGCTCTCTCCTTTTCTCTCTGTCTGATGCAAGGTCAGTAACAACAACAACAACCGCAACAATAACCACCACAGTGACCAAGCAACAAGGGCAGCGAAAGGGGAACAAATGGAGTGCAGGAGCTGTGGATTATTCGTGGCGCAGGCACTGAGCTGAGACAATAACCCCTTGAGGCAATCAATCCATAAATGAAAAAGTAATAAAGGTAACAGAGATGTATATGTCCCTGTGTGTTTCCACAGAGTGAATGTAAATGCACTTTTATTTATTTCTTCATTTATTTATTACCTTGCCATGTGAATTTCTTTTCATTGCTAAAAAAAGTGTCCCATCAAGGGTACCAGGTGGTGCCACACCCTTTTAAGCACTCATGTTACAATTCAGGGGGACTGGGCTTCAAGACCCTGGTCCCCACTTGCCGGGGGAAATCTTTACAAGTGGTGCAGAGTGCTGCAGGTGACTCTCTCTGTGTCTCAAACTCTCTATCCCTCCCTTCCCTCTCAATTCCTGTCTATTTATTCCAATAAATAATCAATAAAATAGAAAGTAAAAAAAGAAAAAGGAAAAGGAAATATTCCACTACATCAATGGCGCTACTCAGGAAAATGCTTTCCTTGTTAAGATCCTCACAGCATACCATAACCATATGCAGAAAGGCAAAGATGCCATGTATTTTTTAACTAGTTTTAATATTTATTTATTTATTTATTTAGGTGTTTATTCATTTTTGTTATTGATGAATTAATGTTTTACATTTGACATAGACTCGGGCTCTGACACCAGCGGTCTCAAGGACCCCTAGATGGTACTCTGCCTCTACAAAACCAATCCATTGACCTGTCCATACATCCATCCACCCATGCAACCATCCATCCATCCACCTGTCAACCAAGCTAAGTACAAAAGGAGATCTCTCGTTGAATGGTGAAGACAAACAACGATGCATAGGTAGGTTGCCAAGGGGCCGTTTCGGCTGAATAGGGCAGAGGGGCTGAACCAGGGAATGTGTTGGGGGGTGTGGGTGTGGGTGGGGTGAGCTGGAGACCCTGTGAGCTGGGTCACGTCAGGGGCAGGGAGGGGGTGGAAGGGGTTGGGAACAGCTCTAGCTGGAGAACCATCACAAGTGCTGGAGCTGTTGAGCAGGGTACCCGGAAGAGAAGACAGACAAAGGAAAGAAGCAAAGTGCAGAGGAGAGAAGAGGGAAGAGGATGGTGAGTACAGGAGAGGAAGGAGTGGAGGGGACCTGAGAAACCTACCTGGACAAAGGCAGCATACAGACACCCAGGAAGGCAGGCAGGCATGCAGGCAGCTGTGGCCTGGGCTCCCTGGATCCGGGGTACACCTCCACCAGTCTTCTCTTGGTTGCCAGCAATAAGGTGCCTCGTCTGTCAGCACTGTCGTCCCATCCTTCCGTCCCTCTGTGCCAGGGCCCAGGCGTCTAGGCGCTGCTGGCTTACCTAGTGGCAGGGCAGTTGGGCTGCCCAGTGCCAGTGTGGCCAGCACAGAATGCCAGTGGCTAGGACATCACAGAGGGCTCCTGAGGTTGCTAGGCCATGGGGACACCGCCCATCCAGTTGACCAGCAGTCATGACCCCCACCCTGAACTTGACCTTGAGGGGTGGTGGCCAGCCACCAGAGCCAGAGCCCCAGGCCAAAGCAGGTGCAGGTCGGCCGGGCCAAGGTGTTATGGGCAGATTGGTGTGTGTCTGGGCATGGGGCTGGCATCTGACAGCCCAGGGCTGGGGACCGAGGTCCACCAGGCCCCTGTCCCACCATGTGCACTGACACACAGTCTTGCTGACTGACTGACAGTCCCCGCCCCAGAGGTACCCACACCAGGTACCTGGGTGCCCTGAGCTGCCCCTGAGTGTTGGTGGCTGCCTGCCTGGACACATGCCTCCATAATGGAGGCCTCTATTAATCCCGTTGCCTACTGACAGCTGCACTCCTGCCCCTCCTCCTCCTCCTCCTCTTCTTCCTTCTCCTCTTCCTCCTCCTCCTCCTCCTCCTCCTCCTCCTCCGCCTCCTCCTCCTCCTCTTCCTCATCCTCAGAGGGACACACTCAGGGCCCTTGGCCTAGGCAAGCCAGGGCTGCTGCTCTGGCTGCTACAGCTTCTATCAGTGGGTGTGTGCAGGAATCTGTTCCTGTCAGTCCCTGGTTCCTGGGACCTTCCATGCCTCCAGCTCCCCCCACTCTCTAGTCCAGACCCCTCCTCAAGGATGCCCCCTTTCCCCTTGCCCTCTGTCCCCCAGCTCCCCAGCTAACATCTACTGTGTTGTGCCTCCCTGTGCTACTTTACTGCCACCTTGCTTCTGCCCTTTAGCCCTGGGGGCCCAGGGCCAGCCCAGCTGCCATCTCACCATCCAGCAGGGGGACCTGCCCTAACACCCTGCCACCACACCCACACACTCAGCCCTGCACACACTCAAGGGCTACCCTGCATGCAGCCTGCCTCTCAAACAGTCTCCTTCTGCCCCCTAGCCCCCTTACAGCCTCTGCCACGGCCCCCCACAGACACCTGGCCATGAGCAGCGCAGACATGCAACAAGCTCCACTCGCCCCTATTCCATTTGCTCTAAGGTTGGTCAAGAATCTTTTTTTCATGCTGTAGGGGAGGGAGTTGAGAAAGTCCAATGTCCTGGGGAGCAAGAACTGCAAACAGTCCATCTACAATGTAACATTTGGGTCTCAGGCCGCCCAACCCTAGTGCGCTGTGCAGAGTTTTGACTGGCAAAATCACCCCATCTGAGGGTGAGATCTGGCTGGACTAGTGGCTCTTTCTGTGGACTAGGAGACAGACAGACAGAGTTTTCAGGTTCAAAACCTGTATTGCCCAGAAGATGGTCATTCACTACGGTTAAAAAAAAAAAAAGGCTTTTTATTTATTTTTTTTTCCCTTGGCTCCTGGGTAACCTGTCTGCTGCTTGTTTCTCAGTGAAAAAAGGGAAAGATCTTTTTTGGAGGGAAAAGGACCAAAATGTAGGCAGGTGGACTCCATGGAGGGTGGATGGGGAGTTGCTCCTGCCCTGGCACTAGAGCCCCAGCTGCTGTTCCAGGTGCTCTCTGATACCAGAGATCTCCGTGTGTCGTGTCATGACACTGTCTCCAGGACTGACCCTCAGGATAATGAGATTCAAAACGAGGCAGGTCATATTGCCTACAAAAGTAAATCCAGGGAGGTTTGGCGGTATGTCAGAGGGTTAAGGACTTGTGGCGCTCACGAAAAGAGGGGACAGGTGGAAGGGTCTGGGGTCAGGCGCCCAGACCCCCACCTGAAGGGGAGTCACATTACAAGGGGTGAAGCAGGTCTTTAGGGGCTCTATCTTTCTCTCCCACTCTGTATTTCCCCTGCTCTCTCCTTTTCTCTCTGTCTGATGCAAGGTCAGTAACAACAACAACAACCGCAACAATAACCACCACAGTGACCAAGCAACAAGGGCAGCGAAAGGGGAACAAATGGAGTGCAGGAGCTGTGGATTATTCGTGGCGCAGGCACTGAGCTGAGACAATAACCCCTTGAGGCAATCAATCCATAAATGAAAAAGTAATAAAGGTAACAGAGATGTATATGTCCCTGTGTGTTTCCACAGAGTGAATGTAAATGCACTTTTATTTATTTCTTCATTTATTTATTACCTTGCCATGTGAATTTCTTTTCATTGCTAAAAAAAGTGTCCCATCAAGGGTACCAGGTGGTGCCACACCCTTTTAAGCACTCATGTTACAATTCAGGGGGACTGGGCTTCAAGACCCTGGTCCCCACTTGCCGGGGGAAATCTTTACAAGTGGTGCAGAGTGCTGCAGGTGACTCTCTCTGTGTCTCAAACTCTCTATCCCTCCCTTCCCTCTCAATTCCTGTCTATTTATTCCAATAAATAATCAATAAAATAGAAAGTAAAAAAAGAAAAAGGAAAAGGAAATATTCCACTACATCAATGGCGCTACTCAGGAAAATGCTTTCCTTGTTAAGATCCTCACAGCATACCATAACCATATGCAGAAAGGCAAAGATGCCATGTATTTTTTAACTAGTTTTAATATTTATTTATTTATTTATTTAGGTGTTTATTCATTTTTGTTATTGATGAATTAATGTTTTACATTTGACATAGACTCGGGCTCTGACACCAGCGGTCTCAAGGACCCCTAGATGGTACTCTGCCTCTACAAAACCAATCCATTGACCTGTCCATACATCCATCCACCCATGCAACCATCCATCCATCCACCTGTCAACCAAGCTAAGTACAAAAGGAGATCTCTCGTTGAATGGTGAAGACAAACAACGATGCATAGGTAGGTTGCCAAGGGGCCGTTTCGGCTGAATAGGGCAGAGGGGCTGAACCAGGGAATGTGTTGGGGGGTGTGGGTGTGGGTGGGGTGAGCTGGAGACCCTGTGAGCTGGGTCACGTCAGGGGCAGGGAGGGGGTGGAAGGGGTTGGGAACAGCTGTAGCTGGAGAACCATCACAAGTGCTGGAGCTGTTGAGCAGGGTACCCGGAAGAGAAGACAGACAAAGGAAAGAAGCAAAGTGCAGAGGAGAGAAGAGGGAAGAGGATGGTGAGTACAGGAGAGGAAGGAGTGGAGGGGACCTGAGAAACCTACCTGGACAAAGGCAGCATACAGACACCCAGGAAGGCAGGCAGGCATGCAGGCAGCTGTGGCCTGGGCTCCCTGGATCCGGGGTACACCTCCACCAGTCTTCTCTTGGTTGCCAGCAATAAGGTGCCTCGTCTGTCAGCACTGTCGTCCCATCCTTCCGTCCCTCTGTGCCAGGGCCCAGGCGTCTAGGCGCTGCTGGCTTACCTAGTGGCAGGGCATTTGGGCTGCCCAGTGCCAGTGTGGCCAGCACAGAATGCCAGTGGCTAGGACATCACAGAGGGCTCCTGAGGTTGCTAGGCCATGGGGACACCGCCCATCCAGTTGACCAGCAGTCATGACCCCCACCCTGAACTTGACCTTGAGGGGTGGTGGCCAGCCACCAGAGCCAGAGCCCCAGGCCAAAGCAGGTGCAGGTCGGCCGGGCCAAGGTGTTATGGGCAGATTGGTGTGTGTCTGGGCATGGGGCTGGCATCTGACAGCCCAGGGCTGGGGACCGAGGTCCACCAGGCCCCTGTCCCACCATGTGCACTGACACACAGTCTTGCTGACTGACTGACAGTCCCCGCCCCAGAGGTACCCACACCAGGTACCTGGGTGCCCTGAGCTGCCCCTGAGTGTTGGTGGCTGCCTGCCTGGACACATGCCTCCATAATGGAGGCCTCTATTAATCCCGTTGCCTACTGACAGCTGCACTCCTGCCCCTCCTCCTCCTCCTCCTCTTCTTCCTTCTCCTCTTCCTCCTCCTCCTCCTCCTCCTCCTCCTCCTCCGCCTCCTCCTCCTCCTCTTCCTCATCCTCAGAGGGACACACTCAGGGCCCTTGGCCTAGGCAAGCCAGGGCTGCTGCTCTGGCTGCTACAGCTTCTATCAGTGGGTGTGTGCAGGAATCTGTTCCTGTCAGTCCCTGGTTCCTGGGACCTTCCATGCCTCCAGCTCCCCCCACTCTCTAGTCCAGACCCCTCCTCAAGGATGCCCCCTTTCCCCTTGCCCTCTGTCCCCCAGCTCCCCAGCTAACATCTACTGTGTTGTGCCTCCCTGTGCTACTTTACTGCCACCTTGCTTCTGCCCTTTAGCCCTGGGGGCCCAGGGCCAGCCCAGCTGCCATCTCACCATCCAGCAGGGGGACCTGCCCTAACACCCTGCCACCACACCCACACACTCAGCCCTGCACACACTCAAGGGCTACCCTGCATGCAGCCTGCCTCTCAAACAGTCTCCTTCTGCCCCCTAGCCCCCTTACAGCCTCTGCCACGGCCCCCCACAGACACCTGGCCATGAGCAGCGCAGACATGCAACAAGCTCCACTCGCCCCTATTCCATTTGCTCTAAGGTTGGTCAAGAATCTTTTTTTCATGCTGTAGGGGAGGGAGTTGAGAAAGTCCAATGTCCTGGGGAGCAAGAACTGCAAACAGTCCATCTACAATGTAACATTTGGGTCTCAGGCCGCCCAACCCTAGTGCGCTGTGCAGAGTTTTGACTGGCAAAATCACCCCATCTGAGGGTGAGATCTGGCTGGACTAGTGGCTCTTTCTGTGGACTAGGAGACAGACAGACAGAGTTTTCAGGTTCAAAACCTGTATTGCCCAGAAGATGGTCATTCACTACGGTTAAAAAAAAAAAAAGGCTTTTTATTTATTTTTTTTTTCCCTTGGCTCCTGGGTAACCTGTCTGCTGCTTGTTTCTCAGTGAAAAAAGGGAAAGATCTTTTTTGGAGGGAAAAGGACCAAAATGTAGGCAGGTGGACTCCATGGAGGGTGGATGGGGAGTTGCTCCTGCCCTGGCACTAGAGCCCCAGCTGCTGTTCCAGGTGCTCTCTGATACCAGAGATCTCCGTGTGTCGTGTCATGACACTGTCTCCAGGACTGACCCTCAGGATAATGAGATTCAAAACGAGGCAGGTCATATTGCCTACAAAAGTAAATCCAGGGAGGTTTGGCGGTATGTCAGAGGGTTAAGGACTTGTGGCGCTCACGAAAAGAGGGGACAGGTGGAAGGGTCTGGGGTCAGGCGCCCAGACCCCCACCTGAAGGGGAGTCACATTACAAGGGGTGAAGCAGGTCTTTAGGGGCTCTATCTTTCTCTCCCACTCTGTATTTCCCCTGCTCTCTCCTTTTCTCTCTGTCTGATGCAAGGTCAGTAACAACAACAACAACCGCAACAATAACCACCACAGTGACCAAGCAACAAGGGCAGCGAAAGGGGAACAAATGGAGTGCAGGAGCTGTGGATTATTCGTGGCGCAGGCACTGAGCTGAGACAATAACCCCTTGAGGCAATCAATCCATAAATGAAAAAGTAATAAAGGTAACAGAGATGTATATGTCCCTGTGTGTTTCCACAGAGTGAATGTAAATGCACTTTTATTTATTTCTTCATTTATTTATTACCTTGCCATGTGAATTTCTTTTCATTGCTAAAAAAAGTGTCCCATCAAGGGTACCAGGTGGTGCCACACCCTTTTAAGCACTCATGTTACAATTCAGGGGGACTGGGCTTCAAGACCCTGGTCCCCACTTGCCGGGGGAAATCTTTACAAGTGGTGCAGAGTGCTGCAGGTGACTCTCTCTGTGTCTCAAACTCTCTATCCCTCCCTTCCCTCTCAATTCCTGTCTATTTATTCCAATAAATAATCAATAAAATAGAAAGTAAAAAAAGAAAAAGGAAAAGCAAATATTCCACTACATCAATGGCGCTACTCAGGAAAATGCTTTCCTTGTTAAGATCCTCACAGCATACCATAACCATATGCAGAAAGGCAAAGATGCCATGTATTTTTTAACTAGTTTTAATATTTATTTATTTATTTATTTAGGTGCTTATTCATTTTTGTTATTGATGAATTAATGTTTTACATTTGACATAGACTCGGGCTCTGACACCAGCGGTCTCAAGGACCCCTAGATGGTACTCTGCCTCTACAAAACCAATCCATTGACCTGTCCATACATCCATCCACCCATGCAACCATCCATCCATCCACCTGTCAACCAAGCTAAGTACAAAAGGAGATCTCTCCTTGAATGGTGAAGACAAACAACGATGCATAGGTAGGTTGCAAAGGGGCCGTTTCGGCTGAATAGGGCAGAGGGGCTGAACCAGGGAATGTGTTGGGGGGTGTGGGTGTATGTGGGGTGAGCTGGAGACCCTGTGAGCTGGGTCACGTCAGGGGCAGGGAGGGGGTGGAAGGGGTTGGGAACAGCTGTAGCTGGAGAACCATCACAAGTGCTGGAGCTGTTGAGCAGGGCACCCGGAAGAGAAGACAGACAAAGGAAAGAAGCAAAGTGCAGAGGAGAGAAGAGGGAAGAGGATGGTGAGTACAGGAGAGGAAGGAGTGGAGGGGACCTGAGAAACCTACCTGGACAAAGGCAGCATACAGACACCCAGGAAGGCAGGCAGGCATGCAGGCAGCTGTGGCCTGGGCTCCCTGGATCCGGGGTACACCTCCACCAGTCTTCTCTTGGTTGCCAGCAATAAGGTGCCTCGTCTGTCAGCACTGTCGTCCCATCCTTCCGTCCCTCTGTGCCAGGGCCCAGGCGTCTAGGCGCTGCTGGCTTACCTAGTGGCAGGGCAGTTGGGCTGCCCAGTGCCAGTGTGGCCAGCACAGAATGCCAGTGGCTAGGACATCACAGAGGGCTCCTGAGGTTGCTAGGCCATGGGGACACCGCCCATCCAGTTGACCAGCAGTCATGACCCCCACCCTGAACTTGACCTTGAGGGGTGGTGGCCAGCCACCAGAGCCAGAGCCCCAGGCCAAAGCAGGTGCAGGTCGGCCGGGCCAAGGTGTTATGGGCAGATTGGTGTGTGTCTGGGCATGGGGCTGGCATCTGACAGCCCAGGGCTGGGGACCGAGGTCCACCAGGCCCCTGTCCCACCATGTGCACTGACACACAGTCTTGCTGACTGACTGACAGTCCCCGCCCCAGAGGTACCCACACCAGGTACCTGGGTGCCCTGAGCTGCCCCTGAGTGTTGGTGGCTGCCTGCCTGGACACATGCCTCCGTAATGGAGGCCTCTATTAATCCCGTTGCCTACTGACAGCTGCACTCCTGCCCCTCCTCCTCCTCCTCCTCTTCTTCCTTCTCCTCTTCCTCCTCCTCCTCCTCCTCCTCCTACTCCTCCTCCTCCGCCTCCTCCTCCTCCTCTTCCTCATCCTCAGAGGGACACACTCAGGGCCCTTGGCCTAGGCAAGCCAGGGCTGCTGCTCTGGCTGCTACAGCTTCTATCAGTGGGTGTGTGCAGGAATCTGTTCCTGTCAGTCCCTGGTTCCTGGGACCTTCCATGCCTCCAGCTCCCCCCACTCTCTAGTCCAGACCCCTCCTCAAGGATGCCCCCTTTCCCCTTGCCCTCTGTCCCCCAGCTCCCCAGCTAATATCTACTGTGTTGTGCCTCCCTGTGCTACTTTACTACCACCTTGCTTCTGCCCTTTAGCCCTGGGGGCCCAGGGCCAGCCCAGCTGCCATCTCACCATCCAGCAGGGGGACCTGCCCTAACACCCTGCCACCACACCCACACACTCAGCCCTGCACACACTCAAGGGCTACCCTGCATGCAGCCTGCCTCTCAAACAGTCTCCTTCTGCCCCCTAGCCCCCTTACAGCCTCTGCCACGGCCCCCCACAGACACCTGGCCATGAGCAGCGCAGACATGCAAACAGCTGCCCTCGCCCCTATTCCATTTGCTCTAAGGTTGGTCAAGAATCTTTTTTTCATGCTGTAGGGGAGGTAGTTGAGAAAGTCCAATGTCCTGGGGAGCAAGAACTGCAAACAGTCCATCTACAATGTAACATTTGGGTCTCAGGCCGCCCAACCCTAGTGCGCTGTGCAGAGTTTTGACTGGCAAAATCACCCCATCTGAGGGTGAGATCTGGCTGGACTAGTGGCTCTTTCTGTGGACTAGGAGACAGACAGACAGAGTTTTCAGGTTCAAAACCTGTATTGCCCAGAAGATGGTCATTCACTACGGTTAAAAAAAAAAAAAAGGCTTTTTATTTATTTTTTTTCCCCCTGGCTCCTGGGTAACCTGTCTGCTGCTTGTTTCTCAGTGAAAAAAGGGAAAGATCTTTTTTGGAGGGAAAAGGACCAAAATGTAGGCAGGTGGACTCCATGGAGGGTGGATGGGGAGTTGCTCCTGCCCTGGCACTAGAGCCCCAGCTGCTGTTCCAGGTGCTCTCTGATACCAGAGATCTCCGTGTGTCGTGTCATGACACTGTCTCCAGGACTGACCCTCAGGATAATGAGATTCAAAACGAGGCAGGTCATATTGCCTACAAAAGTAAATCCAGGGAGGTTTGGCGGTATGTCAGAGGGTTAAGGACTTGTGGCGCTCACGAAAAGAGGGGACAGGTGGAAGGGTCTGGGGTCAGGCGCCCAGACCCCCACCTGAAGGGGAGTCACATTACAAGGGGTGAAGCAGGTCTTTAGGGGCTCTATCTTTCTCTCCCACTCTGTATTTCCCCTGCTCTCTCCTTTTCTCTCTGTCTGATGCAAGGTCAGTAACAACAACAACAACCGCAACAATAACCACCACAGTGACCAAGCAACAAGGGCAGCAAAAGGGGAACAAATGGAGTGCAGGAGCTGTGGATTATTCGTGGCGCAGGCACTGAGCTGAGGCAATAACCCCTTGAGGCAATCAATCCATAAATGAAAAAGTAATAAAGGTAACAGAGATGTATATGTCCCTGTGTGTTTCCACAGAGTGAATGTAAATGCACTTTTATTTATTTCTTCATTTATTTATTACCTTGCCATGAGAATTTCTTTTCATTGCTAAAAAAAGTGTCCCATCAAGGGTACCAGGTGGTGCCACACCCTTTTAAGCACTCATGTTACAATTCAGGGGGACTGGGCTTCAAGACCCTGGTCCCCACTTGCCGGGGGAAATCTTTACAAGTGGTGCAGAGTGCTGCAGGTGACTCTCTCTGTGTCTCAAACTCTCTATCCCTCCCTTCCCTCTCAATTCCTGTCTATTTATTCCAATAAATAATCAATAAAATAGAAAGTAAAAAAAGAAAAAGGAAAAGCAAATATTCCACTACATCAATGGCGCTACTCAGGAAAATGCTTTCCTTGTTAAGATCCTCACAGCATACCATAACCATATGCAGAAAGGCAAAGATGCCATGTATTTTTTAACTAGTTTTAATATTTATTTATTTATTTATTTATTTAGGTGCTTATTCATTTTTGTTATTGATGAATTAATGTTTTACATTTGACATAGACTCGGGCTCTGACACCAGCGGTCTCAAGGACCCCTAGATGGTACTCTGCCTCTACAAAACCAATCCATTGACCTGTCCATACATCCATCCACCCATGCAACCATCCATCCATCCACCTGTCAACCAAGCTAAGTACAAAAGGAGATCTCTCCTTGAATGGTGAAGACAAACAACGATGCATAGGTAGGTTGCAAAGGGGCCGTTTCGGCTGAATAGGGCAGAGGGGCTGAACCAGGGAATGTGTTGGGGGTGTGGGTGTGGGTGGGGTGAGCTGGAGACCCTGTGAGCTGGGTCACGTCAGGGGCAGGGAGGGGGTGGAAGGGGTTGGGAACAGCTGTAGCTGGAGAACCATCACAAGTGCTGGAGCTGTTGAGCAGGGCACCCGGAAGAGAAGACAGACAAAGGAAAGAAGCAAAGTGCAGAGGAGAGAAGAGGGAAGAGGATGGTGAGTACAGGAGAGGAAGGAGTGGAGGGGACCTGAGAAACCTACCTGGACAAAGGCAGCATACAGACACCCAGGAAGGCAGGCAGGCATGCAGGCAGCTGTGGCCTGGGCTCCCTGGATCCGGGGTACACCTCCACCAGTCTTCTCTTGGTTGCCAGCAATAAGGTGCCTCGTCTGTCAGCACTGTCGTCCCATCCTTCCGTCCCTCTGTGCCAGGGCCCAGGCGTCTAGGCGCTGCTGGCTTACCTAGTGGCAGGGCAGTTGGGCTGCCCAGTGCCAGTGTGGCCAGCACAGAATGCCAGTGGCTAGGACATCACAGAGGGCTCCTGAGGTTGCTAGGCCATGGGGACACCGCCCATCCAGTTGACCAGCAGTCATGACCCCCACCCTGAACTTGACCTTGAGGGGTGGTGGCCAGCCACCAGAGCCAGAGCCCCAGGCCAAAGCAGGTGCAGGTCGGCCGGGCCAAGGTGTTATGGGCAGATTGGTGTGTGTCTGGGCATGGGGCTGGCATCTGACAGCCCAGGGCTGGGGACCGAGGTCCACCAGGCCCCTGTCCCACCATGTGCACTGACACACAGTCTTGCTGACTGACTGACAGTTCCCGCCCCAGAGGTACCCACACCAGGTACCTGGGTGCCCTGAGCTGCCCCTGAGTGTTGGTGGCTGCCTGCCTGGACACATGCCTCCGTAATGGAGGCCTCTATTAATCCCGTTGCCTACTGACAGCTGCACTCCTGCCCCTCCTCCTCCTCCTCCTCTTCTTCCTTCTCCTCTTCCTCCTCCTCCTCCTCCTCCTCCTACTCCTCCTCCTCCGCCTCCTCCTCCTCCTCTTCCTCATCCTCAGAGGGACACACTCAGGGCCCTTGGCCTAGGCAAGCCAGGGCTGCTGCTCTGGCTGCTACAGCTTCTATCAGTGGGTGTGTGCAGGAATCTGTTCCTGTCAGTCCCTGGTTCCTGGGACCTTCCATGCCTCCAGCTCCCCCCACTCTCTAGTCCAGACCCCTCCTCAAGGATGCCCCCTTTCCCCTTGCCCTCTGTCCCCCAGCTCCCCAGCTAATATCTACTGTGTTGTGCCTCCCTGTGCTACTTTACTACCACCTTGCTTCTGCCCTTTAGCCCTGGGGGCCCAGGGCCAGCCCAGCTGCCATCTCACCATCCAGCAGGGGGACCTGCCCTAACACCCTGCCACCACACCCACACACTCAGCCCTGCACACACTCAAGGGCTACCCTGCATGCAGCCTGCCTCTCAAACAGTCTCCTTCTGCCCCCTAGCCCCCTTACAGCCTCTGCCACGGCCCCCCACAGACACCTGGCCATGAGCAGCGCAGACATGCAAACAGCTGCCCTCGCCCCTATTCCATTTGCTCTAAGGTTGGTCAAGAATCTTTTTTTCATGCTGTAGGGGAGGTAGTTGAGAAAGTCCAATGTCCTGGGGAGCAAGAACTGCAAACAGTCCATCTACAATGTAACATTTGGGTCTCAGGCCGCCCAACCCTAGTGCGCTGTGCAGAGTTTTGACTGGCAAAATCACCCCATCTGAGGGTGAGATCTGGCTGGACTAGTGGCTCTTTCTGTGGACTAGGAGACAGACAGACAGAGTTTTCAGGTTCAAAACCTGTATTGCCCAGAAGATGGTCATTCACTACGGTTAAAAAAAAAAAAAAGGCTTTTTATTTATTTTTTTTCCCCCTGGCTCCTGGGTAACCTGTCTGCTGCTTGTTTCTCAGTGAAAAAAGGGAAAGATCTTTTTTGGAGGGAAAAGGACCAAAATGTAGGCAGGTGGACTCCATGGAGGGTGGATGGGGAGTTGCTCCTGCCCTGGCACTAGAGCCCCAGCTGCTGTTCCAGGTGCTCTCTGATACCAGAGATCTCCGTGTGTCGTGTCATGACACTGTCTCCAGGACTGACCCTCAGGATAATGAGATTCAAAACGAGGCAGGTCATATTGCCTACAAAAGTAAATCCAGGGAGGTTTGGCGGTATGTCAGAGGGTTAAGGACTTGTGGCGCTCACGAAAAGAGGGGACAGGTGGAAGGGTCTGGGGTCAGGCGCCCAGACCCCCACCTGAAGGGGAGTCACATTACAAGGGGTGAAGCAGGTCTTTAGGGGCTCTATCTTTCTCTCCCACTCTGTATTTCCCCTGCTCTCTCCTTTTCTCTCTGTCTGATGCAAGGTCAGTAACAATAACAACAACCGCAACAATAACCACCACAGTGACCAAGCAACAAGGGCAGCGAAAGGGGAACAAATGGAGTGCAGGAGCTGTGGATTATTCGTGGCGCAGGCACTGAGCTGAGACAATAACCCCTTGAGGCAATCAATCCATAAATGAAAAAGTAATAAAGGTAACAGAGATGTATATGTCCCTGTGTGTTTCCACAGAGTGAATGTAAATGCACTTTTATTTATTTCTTCATTTATTTATTACCTTGCCATGTGAATTTCTTTTCATTGCTAAAAAAAGTGTCCCATCAAGGGTACCAGGTGGTGCCACACCCTTTTAAGCACTCATGTTACAATTCAGGGGGACTGGGCTTCAAGACCCTGGTCCCCACTTGCCGGGGGAAATCTTTACAAGTGGTGCAGAGTGCTGCAGGTGACTCTCTCTGTGTCTCAAACTCTCTATCCCTCCCTTCCCTCTCAATTCCTGTCTGTTTATTCCAATAAATAATCAATAAAATAGAAAGTAAAAAAAGAAAAAGGAAAAGCAAATATTCCACTACATCAATGGCGCTACTCAGGAAAATGCTTTCCTTGTTAAGATCCTCACAGCATACCATAACCATATGCAGAAAGGCAAAGATGCCATGTATTTTTTAACTAGTTTTAATATTTATTTATTTATTTATTTAGGTGTTTATTCATTTTTGTTATTGATGAATTAATGTTTTACATTTGACATAGACTCGGGCTCTGACACCAGCGGTCTCAAGGACCCCTAGATGGTACTCTGCCTCTACAAAACCAATCCATTGACCTGTCCATACATCCATCCACCCATCCAACCATCCATCCATCCACCTGTCAACCAAGCTAAGTACAAAAGGAGATCTCTCGTTGAATGGTGAAGACAAACAACGATGCATAGGTAGGTTGCAAAGGGGCCGTTTCGGCTGAATAGGGCAGAGGGGCTGAACCAGGGAATGTGTTGGGGGGTGTGGGTGTGGGTGGGGTGAGCTGGAGACCCTGTGAGCTGGGTCACGTCAGGGGCAGGGAGGGGGTGGAAGGGGTTGGGAACAGCTGTAGCTGGAGAACCATCACAAGTGCTGGAGCTGTTGAGCAGGGCACCCGGAAGAGAAGACAGACAAAGGAAAGAAGCAAAGTGCAGAGGAGAGAAGAGGGAAGAGGATGGTGAGTACAGGAGAGGAAGGAGTGGAGGGGACCTGAGAAACCTACCTGGACAAAGGCAGCATACAGACACCCAGGAAGGCAGGCAGGCATGCAGGCAGCTGTGGCCTGGGCTCCCTGGATCCGGGGTACACCTCCACCAGTCTTCTCTTGGTTGCCAGCAATAAGGTGCCTCGTCTGTCAGCACTGTCGTCCCATCCTTCCGTCCCTCTGTGCCAGGGCCCAGGCGTCTAGGCGCTGCTGGCTTACCTAGTGGCAGGGCAGTTGGGCTGCCCAGTGCCAGTGTGGCCAGCACAGAATGCCAGTGGCTAGGACATCACAGAGGGCTCCTGAGGTTGCTAGGCCATGGGGACACCGCCCATCCAGTTGACCAGCAGTCATGACCCCCACCCTGAACTTGACCTTGAGGGGTGGTGGCCAGCCACCAGAGCCAGAGCCCCAGGCCAAAGCAGGTGCAGGTCGGCCGGGCCAAGGTGTTATGGGCAGATTGGTGTGTGTCTGGGCATGGGGCTGGCATCTGACAGCCCAGGGCTGGGGACCGAGGTCCACCAGGCCCCTGTCCCACCATGTGCACTGACACACAGTCTTGCTGACTGACTGACAGTCCCCGCCCCAGAGGTACCCACACCAGGTACCTGGGTGCCCTGAGCTGCCCCTGAGTGTTGGTGGCTGCCTGCCTGGACACATGCCTCCATAATGGAGGCCTCTATTAATCCCGTTGCCTACTGACAGCTGCACTCCTGCCCCTCCTCCTCCTCCTCCTCTTCTTCCTTCTCCTCTTCCTCCTCCTCCTCCTCCTCCTCCTCCTCCGCCTCCTCCTCCTCCTCTTCCTCATCCTCAGAGGGACACACTCAGGGCCCTTGGCCTAGGCAAGCCAGGGCTGCTGCTCTGGCTGCTACAGCTTCTATCAGTGGGTGTGTGCAGGAATCTGTTCCTGTCAGTCCCTGGTTCCTGGGACCTTCCATGCCTCCAGCTCCCCCCACTCTCTAGTCCAGACCCCTCCTCAAGGATGCCCCCTTTCCCCTTGCCCTCTGTCCCCCAGCTCCCCAGCTAACATCTACTGTGTTGTGCCTCCCTGTGCTACTTTACTGCCACCTTGCTTCTGCCCTTTAGCCCTGGGGGCCCAGGGCCTGCCCAGCTGCCATCTCACCATCCAGCAGGGGACCTGCCCTAACACCCTGCCACCACACCCACACACTCAGCCCTGCACACACTCAAGGGCTACCCTGCATGCAGCCTGCCTCTCAAACAGTCTCCTTCTGCCCCCTAGCCCCCTTACAGCCTCTGCCACGGCCCCCCACAGACACCTGGCCATGAGCAGCGCAGACATGCAACAAGCTCCACTCGCCCCTATTCCATTTGCTCTAAGGTTGGTCAAGAATCTTTTTTTCATGCTGTAGGGGAGGGAGTTGAGAAAGTCCAATGTCCTGGGGAGCAAGAACTGCAAACAGTCCATCTACAATGTAACATTTGGGTCTCAGGCCGCCCAACCCTAGTGCGCTGTGCAGAGTTTTGACTGGCAAAATCACCCCATCTGAGGGTGAGATCTGGCTGGACTAGTGGCTCTTTCTGTGGACTAGGAGACAGACAGACAGAGTTTTCAGGTTCAAAACCTGTATTGCCCAGAAGATGGTCATTCACTACGGTTAAAAAAAAAAAAAGGCTTTTTATTTTTTTTTTTTTCCCTTGGCTCCTGGGTAACCTGTCTGCTGCTTGTTTCTCAGTGAAAAAAGGGAAAGATCTTTTTTGGAGGGAAAAGGACCAAAATGTAGGCAGGTGGACTCCATGGAGGGTGGATGGGGAGTTGCTCCTGCCCTGGCACTAGAGCCCCAGCTGCTGTTCCAGGTGCTCTCTGATACCAGAGAATTCCGTGTGTCGTGTCATGACACTGTCTCCAGGACTGACCCTCAGGATAATGAGATTCAAAACGAGGCAGGTCATATTGCCTACAAAAGTAAATCCAGGGAGGTTTGGCGGTATGTCAGAGGGTTAAGGACTTGTGGCGCTCACGAAAAGAGGGGACAGGTGGAAGGGTCTGGGGTCAGGCGCCCAGACCCCCACCTGAAGGGGAGTCACATTACAAGGGGTGAAGCAGGTCTTTAGGGGCTCTATCTTTCTCTCCCACTCTGTATTTCCCCTGCTCTCTCCTTTTCTCTCTGTCTGATGCAAGGTCAGTAACAACAACAACAACCGCAACAATAACCACCACAGTGACCAAGCAACAAGGGCAGCGAAAGGGGAACAAATGGAGTGCAGGAGCTGTGGATTATTCGTGGCGCAGGCACTGAGCTGAGGCAATAACCCCTTGAGGCAATCAATCCATAAATGAAAAAGTAATAAAGGTAACAGAGATGTATATGTCCCTGTGTGTTTCCACAGAGTGAATGTAAATGCACTTTTATTTATTTCTTCATTTATTTATTACCTTGCCATGTGAATTTCTTTTCATTGCTAAAAAAAGTGTCCCATCAAGGGTACCAGGTGGTGCCACACCCTTTTAAGCACTCATGTTACAATTCAGGGGAACTGGGCTTCAAGACCCTGGTCCCCACTTGCCGGGGGAAATCTTTACAAGTGGTGCAGAGTGCTGCAGGTGACTCTCTCTGTGTCTCAAACTCTCTATCCCTCCCTTCCCTCTCAATTCCTGTCTATTTATTCCAATAAATAATCAATAAAATAGAAAGTAAAAAAAGAAAAAGGAAAAGGAAATATTCCACTACATCAATGGCGCTACTCAGGAAAATGCTTTCCTTGTTAAGATCCTCACAGCATACCATAACCATATGCAGAAAGGCAAAGATGCCATGTATTTTTTAACTAGTTTTAATATTTATTTATTTATTTATTTAGGTGCTAATTCATTTTTGTTATTGATGAATTAATGTTTTACATTTGACATAGACTCGGGCTCTGACACCAGCGGTCTCAAGGACCCCTAGATGGTACTCTGCCTCTACAAAACCAATCCATTGACCTGTCCATACATCCATCCACCCATCCAACCATCCATCCATCCACCTGTCAACCAAGCTAAGTACAAAAGGAGATCTCTCGTTGAATGGTGAAGACAAACAACGATGCATAGGTAGGTTGCAAAGGGGCCGTTTCGGCTGAATAGGGCAGAGGGGCTGAACCAGGGAATGTGTTGGGGGGTGTGGGTGTGGGTGGGATGAGCTGGAGACCCTGTGAGCTGGGTCACGTCAGGGGCAGGGAGGGGGTGGAAGGGGTTGGGAACAGCTGTAGCTGGAGAACCATCACAAGTGCTGGAGCTGTTGAGCAGGGCACCCGGAAGAGAAGACAGACAAAGGAAAGAAGCAAAGTGCAGAGGAGAGAAGAGGGAAGAGGATGGTGAGTACAGGAGAGGAAGGAGTGGAGGGGACCTGAGAAACCTACCTGGACAAAGGCAGCATACAGACACCCAGGAAGGCAGGCAGGCATGCAGGCAGCTGTGGCCTGGGCTCCCTGGATCCGGGGTACACCTCCACCAGTCTTCTCTTGGTTGCCAGCAATAAGGTGCCTCGTCTGTCAGCACTGTCGTCCCATCCTTCCGTCCCTCTGTGCCAGGGCCCAGGCGTCTAGGCGCTGCTGGCTTACCTAGTGGCAGGGCAGTTGGGCTGCCCAGTGCCAGTGTGGCCAGCACAGAATGCCAGTGGCTAGGACATCACAGAGGGCTCCTGAGGTTGCTAGGCCATGGGGACACCGCCCATCCAGTTGACCAGCAGTCATGACCCCCACCCTGAACTTGACCTTGAGGGGTGGTGGCCAGCCACCAGAGCCAGAGCCCCAGGCCAAAGCAGGTGCAGGTCGGCCGGGCCAAGGTGTTATGGGCAGATTGGTGTGTGTCTGGGCATGGGGCTGGCATCTGACAGCCCAGGGCTGGGGACCGAGGTCCACCAGGCCCCTGTCCCACCATGTGCACTGACACACAGTCTTGCTGACTGACTGACAGTCCCCGCCCCAGAGGTACCCACACCAGGTCCCTGGGTGCCCTGAGCTGCCCCTGAGTGTTGGTGGCTGCCTGCCTGGACACATGCCTCCGTAATGGAGGCCTCTATTAATCCCGTTGCCTACTGACAGCTGCACTCCTGCCCCTCCTCCTCCTCCTCCTCTTCTTCCTTCTCCTCTTCCTCCTCCTCCTCCTCCTCCTCCTACTCCTCCTCCTCCGCCTCCTCCTCCTCCTCTTCCTCATCCTCAGAGGGACACACTCAGGGCCCTTGGCCTAGGCAAGCCAGGGCTGCTGCTCTGGCTGCTACAGCTTCTATCAGTGGGTGTGTGCAGGAATCTGTTCCTGTCAGTCCCTGGTTCCTGGGACCTTCCATGCCTCCAGCTCCCCCCACTCTCTAGTCCAGACCCCTCCTCAAGGATGCCCCCTTTCCCCTTGCCCTCTGTCCCCCAGCTCCCCAGCTAATATCTACTGTGTTGTGCCTCCCTGTGCTACTTTACTACCACCTTGCTTCTGCCCTTTAGCCCTGGGGGCCCAGGGCCAGCCCAGCTGCCATCTCACCATCCAGCAGGGGGACCTGCCCTAACACCCTGCCACCACACCCACACACTCAGCCCTGCACACACTCAAGGGCTACCCTGCATGCAGCCTGCCTCTCAAACAGTCTCCTTCTGCCCCCTAGCCCCCTTACAGCCTCTGCCACGGCCCCCCACAGACACCTGGCCATGAGCAGCGCAGACATGCAAACAGCTGCCCTCGCCCCTATTCCATTTGCTCTAAGGTTGGTCAAGAATCTTTTTTTCATGCTGTAGGGGAGGTAGTTGAGAAAGTCCAATGTCCTGGGGAGCAAGAACTGCAAACAGTCCATCTACAATGTAACATTTGGGTCTCAGGCCGCCCAACCCTAGTGCGCTGTGCAGAGTTTTGACTGGCAAAATCACCCCATCTGAGGGTGAGATCTGGCTGGACTAGTGGCTCTTTCTGTGGACTAGGAGACAGACAGACAGAGTTTTCAGGTTCAAAACCTGTATTGCCCAGAAGATGGTCATTCACTACGGTTAAAAAAAAAAAAAAGGCTTTTTATTTATTTTTTTTCCCCCTGGCTCCTGGGTAACCTGTCTGCTGCTTGTTTCTCAGTGAAAAAAGGGAAAGATCTTTTTTGGAGGGAAAAGGACCAAAATGTAGGCAGGTGGACTCCATGGAGGGTGGATGGGGAGTTGCTCCTGCCCTGGCACTAGAGCCCCAGCTGCTGTTCCAGGTGCTCTCTGATACCAGAGATCTCCGTGTGTCGTGTCATGACACTGTCTCCAGGACTGACCCTCAGGATAATGAGATTCAAAACGAGGCAGGTCATATTGCCTACAAAAGTAAATCCAGGGAGGTTTGGCGGTATGTCAGAGGGTTAAGGACTTGTGGCGCTCACGAAAAGAGGGGACAGGTGGAAGGGTCTGGGGTCAGGCGCCCAGACCCCCACCTGAAGGGGAGTCACATTACAAGGGGTGAAGCAGGTCTTTAGGGGCTCTATCTTTCTCTCCCACTCTGTATTTCCCCTGCTCTCTCCTTTTCTCTCTGTCTGATGCAAGGTCAGTAACAATAACAACAACCGCAACAATAACCACCACAGTGACCAAGCAACAAGGGCAGCGAAAGGGGAACAAATGGAGTGCAGGAGCTGTGGATTATTCGTGGCGCAGGCACTGAGCTGAGACAATAACCCCTTGAGGCAATCAATCCATAAATGAAAAAGTAATAAAGGTAACAGAGATGTATATGTCCCTGTGTGTTTCCACAGAGTGAATGTAAATGCACTTTTATTTATTTCTTCATTTATTTATTACCTTGCCATGTGAATTTCTTTTCATTGCTAAAAAAAGTGTCCCATCAAGGGTACCAGGTGGTGCCACACCCTTTTAAGCACTCATGTTACAATTCAGGGGGACTGGGCTTCAAGACCCTGGTCCCCACTTGCCGGGGGAAATCTTTACAAGTGGTGCAGAGTGCTGCAGGTGACTCTCTCTGTGTCTCAAACTCTCTATCCCTCCCTTCCCTCTCAATTCCTGTCTGTTTATTCCAATAAATAATCAATAAAATAGAAAGTAAAAAAAGAAAAAGGAAAAGCAAATATTCCACTACATCAATGGCGCTACTCAGGAAAATGCTTTCCTTGTTAAGATCCTCACAGCATACCATAACCATATGCAGAAAGGCAAAGATGCCATGTATTTTTTAACTAGTTTTAATATTTATTTATTTATTTATTTAGGTGTTTATTCATTTTTGTTATTGATGAATTAATGTTTTACATTTGACATAGACTCGGGCTCTGACACCAGCGGTCTCAAGGACCCCTAGATGGTACTCTGCCTCTACAAAACCAATCCATTGAACTGTCCATACATCCATCCACCCATCCAACCATCCATCCATCCACCTGTCAACCAAGCTAAGTACAAAAGGAGATCTCTCGTTGAATGGTGAAGACAAACAACGATGCATAGGTAGGTTGCAAAGGGGCAGTTTCGGCTTAATAGGGCAGAGGGGCTGAACCAGGGAATGTGTTGGGGGGTGTGGGTGTGGGTGGGGTGAGCTGGAGACCCTGTGAGCTGGGTCACGTCAGGGGCAGGGAGGGGGTGGAAGGGGTTGGGAACAGCTGTAGCTGGAGAACCATCACAAGTGCTGGAGCTGTTGAGCAGGGCACCCGGAAGAGAAGACAGACAAAGGAAAGAAGCAAAGTGCAGAGGAGAGAAGAGGGAAGAGGATGGTGAGTACAGGAGAGGAAGGAGTGGAGGGGACCTGAGAAACCTACCTGGACAAAGGCAGCATACAGACACCCAGGAAGGCAGGCAGGCATGCAGGCAGCTGTGGCCTGGGCTCCCTGGATCCGGGGTACACCTCCACCAGTCTTCTCTTGGTTGCCAGCAATAAGGTGCCTCGTCTGTCAGCACTGTCGTCCCATCCTTCCGTCCCTCTGTGCCAGGGCCCAGGCGTCTAGGCGCTGCTGGCTTACCTAGTGGCAGGGCAGTTGGGCTGCCCAGTGCCAGTGTGGCCAGCACAGAATGCCAGTGGCTAGGACATCACAGAGGGCTCCTGAGGTTGCTAGGCCATGGGGACACCGCCCATCCAGTTGACCAGCAGTCATGACCCCCACCCTGAACTTGACCTTGAGGGGTGGTGGCCAGCCACCAGAGCCAGAGCCCCAGGCCAAAGCAGGTGCAGGTCGGCCGGGCCAAGGTGTTATGGGCAGATTGGTGTGTGTCTGGGCATGGGGCTGGCATCTGACAGCCCAGGGCTGGGGACCGAGGCCCACCAGGCCCCTGTCCCACCATGTGCACTGACACACAGTCTTGCTGACTGACTGACAGTCCCCGCCCCAGAGGTACCCACACCAGGTACCTGGGTGCCCTGAGCTGCCCCTGAGTGTTGGTGGCTGCCTGCCTGGACACATGCCTCCATAATGGAGGCCTCTATTAATCCCGTTGCCTACTGACAGCTGCACTCCTGCCCCTCCTCCTCCTCCTCCTCTTCTTCCTTCTCCTCTTCCTCCTCCTCCTCCTCCTCTTCTTCCTTCTCCTCCTCCTCCGCCTCCTCCTCCTCCTCTTCCTCATCCTCAGAGGGACACACTCAGGGCCCTTGGCCTAGGCAAGCCAGGGCTGCTGCTCTGGCTGCTACAGCTTCTATCAGTGGGTGTGTGCAGGAATCTGTTCCTGTCAGTCCCTGGTTCCTGGGACCTTCCATGCCTCCAGCTCCCCCCACTCTCTAGTCCAGACCCCTCCTCAAGGATGCCCCCTTTCCCCTTGCCCTCTGTCCCCCAGCTCCCCAGCTAACATCTACTGTGTTGTGCCTCCCTGTGCTACTTTACTGCCACCTTGCTTCTGCCCTTTAGCCCTGGGGGCCCAGGGCCAGCCCAGCTGCCATCTCACCATCCAGCAGGGGACCTGCCCTAACACCCTGCCACCACACCCACACACACAGCCCTGCACACACTCACGGGCTCCCCTGCCTGTAGCCTGCCTCTCAAACAGTCTCCTTCTGCCCCCTAGCCCCCTTACAGCCTCTGCCACGGCCCCCCACAGACACCTGGCCATGAGCAGCGCAGACATGCAACAAGCTCCACTCGCCCCTATTCCATTTGCTCTAAGGTTGGTCAAGAATCTTTTTTTCATGCTGTAGGGGAGGGAGTTGAGAAAGTCCAATGTCCTGGGGAGCAAGAACTGCAAACAGTCCATCTACAATGTAACATTTGGGTCTCAGGCCGCCCAACCCTAGTGCGCTGTGCAGAGTTTTGACTGGCAAAATCACCCCATCTGAGGGTGAGATCTGGCTGGACTAGTGGCTCTTTCTGTGGACTAGGAGACAGACAGACAGAGTTTTCAGGTTCAAAACCTGTATTGCCCAGAAGATGGTCATTCACTACGGTTAAAAAAAAAAAAAAGGCTTTTTATTTATTTTTTTTTTCCCTTGGCTCCTGGGTAACCTGTCTGCTGCTTGTTTCTCAGTGAAAAAAGGGAAAGATCTTTTTTGGAGGGAAAAGGACCAAAATGTAGGCAGGTGGACTCCATGGAGGGTGGATGGGGAGTTGCTCCTGCCCTGGCACTAGAGCCCCAGCTGCTGTTCCAGGTGCTCTCTGATACCAGAGAATTCCGTGTGTCGTGTCATGACACTGTCTCCAGGACTGACCCTCAGGATAATGAGATTCAAAACGAGGCAGGTCATATTGCCTACAAAAGTAAATCCAGGGAGGTTTGGCAGTATGTCAGAGGGTTAAGGACTTGTGGCGCTCACGAAAAGAGGGGACAGGTGGAAGGGTCTGGGGTCAGGCGCCCAGACCCCCACCTGAAGGGGAGTCACATTACAAGGGGTGAAGCAGGTCTTTAGGGGCTCTATCTTTCTCTCCCACTCTGTATTTCCCCTGCTCTCTCCTTTTCTCTCTGTCTGATGCAAGGTCAGTAACAACAACAACAACCGCAACAATAACCACCACAGTGACCAAGCAACAAGGGCAGCGAAAGGGGAACAAATGGAGTGCAGGAGCTGTGGATTATTCGTGGCGCAGGCACTGAGCTGAGGCAATAACCCCTTGAGGCAATCAATCCATAAATGAAAAAGTAATAAAGGTAACAGAGATGTATATGTCCCTGTGTGTTTCCACAGAGTGAATGTAAATGCACTTTTATTTATTTCTTCATTTATTTATTACCTTGCCATGTGAATTTCTTTTCATTGCTAAAAAAAGTGTCCCATCAAGGGTACCAGGTGGTGCCACACCCTTTTAAGCACTCATGTTACAATTCAGGGGGACTGGGCTTCAAGACCCTGGTCCCCACTTGCCGGGGGAAATCTTTACAAGTGGTGCAGAGTGCTGCAGGTGACTCTCTCTGTGTCTCAAACTCTCTATCCCTCCCTTCCCTCTCAATTCCTGTCTATTTATTCCAATAAATAATCAATAAAATAGAAAGTAAAAAAAGAAAAAGGAAAAGGAAATATTCCACTACATCAATGGCGCT
>NW_026647134.1:300000-388000 GCF_950295315.1 Erinaceus europaeus | reverse complement strand
GGAAGTTGCTCCTGCCCTGGCACTAGAGCCCCAGCTGCTGTTCCAGTTGCTCTCTGATAACAGAGATCTCCATGTGTCGTGTCATGACACTGTCTCCAGGACTGACCCTCAGGATAATGAGGAATCAAAACGAGGCAGGCGATACTGCCTTCAAAAGTAAATCCAGGGAGGTTTGGCGGTATGTCAGAGGGTTAAGGGCTTGTGGCGCTCACGAATAGAGGGGACAGGTGGAAGGATTTGGGGTCTGGCCCCCAGACCGCCACCTGCAGGGGAGTCGCTTTACAGGGGGTGAAGCAGGTCTTTAGGAGCTCTATCTTTCTCTCCCACCCTGTATTTCCTCTGCTCTCTCCTTTTCTGTCTGTCAGATGCAAGGTCAGTAACAACAACAACAACAAAAACAATAACCACCACAGTGACCAAGCAACAAGGGCAGCAAAAGGGGAACAAATGGAGTGCAGGAGCTGTGGATTATTCGTGGCGTAGGCACTCAGCTGTGGCAATAACCCCTTGAGGCAATCAATCCATACATGAAGAAGTAATACAGGTAACAGAGACGTATATGTCCCTGTGTGTTTCCACTGAGTTAATGTAAATGCACTTTTATTTACTTCTTCATTTATTTATTACCTTGCCACGAGAATTTCTTTTCATTGCTAAAAAAAAGTGTCCCATCATGGGTACCAGGTGGTGCCACTCCCAGTTAAGCCCTCATGTTACAATGCAGGAGGACTGGGCTTCAACACCCTGGTTCCCACCTGCCAGGGGAAATCTTTACAAGTGGTGCGGAAGTGCTGCAGTTGTCTCTCTCTGTGTCTCAAACTCTCTCTACCTCCCTTCACTCTCAATTCCTGTCTATTTTTTCCAGTGAATAATCAAGAAAATAGAAAGTAAAAAAAGAAAAAGGAAAAGGAAATATTCCACGACTTCAAATGGGCTACTCAGGACAATGCTTTCCTTGTTAAGATCCTCACAGCATTCCATATGCAGAAAGGCAAAGACGCCATGTATTTTTTAACCCAGTTTTTATATTTATTTATTTATTTATTTAGGTGCTTATTCATTTTTGTTATTGATGAATTAATGTTTTACATTTGACATTGACTAAGGATCTGACACCAGCGGACTCCAGTACCCCTATATGGTACTCTGCCTCTATAAAACCGATCCATTGACCTGTCCATCCATCCATCCATCCACCCATACATCTATCCATCCATTCATCCATCCATCCATCCATCCATCCATCCATCCATCCACCAGTAAACCAAGCTGAGTACAAAAGGTGATCTCTCCTTGAATGGTGAGGAGAAACAACGATGCATAGGTAGGTTGCAAAGGGGCCAGTTTGGCTGAATAGGGCAGAGGGGCTGAACCAGGGAATGTGTTGGGGCGTGTGGGTTTGGGTGGGGTGAGCCGGAGACCCTGTGAGCTGGGTCACATTAGGGGCAGGCAGGGGGTGGAAGGGGTTGTGAACAGCTGTCACTGGAGAACCATCACAAGTGCTGGAGCTGGTGAGCAGGGCACCTGGAAGAGAGGACAGACAAAGGAGAGAAGCAACTTGCGGAGGAGAAGAGGGGGGAGAGGATGGTGAGGACAGGAGAGGACAGGAGAGGACAGGATTGGAGGGGACCTGAGAAACCTACCTGGACAAAGGCAGCATACAGACATCCAGCAAGGCAGGCAGGCATGCTGGCAGCTCTGGCCTGGGCTCCCTGGATCCCGTGCGCACCTGCACCTGTCTTCTCTTGGCTGCCAGCCCTGAGGTCCCTCGTCGGTCAGCACTGTCTTCCCATCCTTCCGTCCCTCTGCCAGGGCCCAGGCGTCTGGGCGCTGTTGCCTGACCTAGTGGCAGGGCAGTTGGGCTGCCCAGTGCTTGTGTGGCCAGCACAGATTGCCAGGGGCTAGGACATCACAGAGGGCTCCTGTGGTTGCTAGGCCACGGGGACCCCGCCCATCCAGTTGACCAGCAGCCATGACCCCCACGCTGAACTTGACCTGAGGGGCGGTGGCCAGCCACCAGAGCCAGAGCCCCAGGCCAAAGCAGGTGCTGGTCGGCCGGGCCAAGGGGCTGTGGGCAGATTGGTGTGTGTCTGGGCATGGGGCTGGCATCTGACAGTCCAGGGCGGGGGACCAAGGTCCGCCAGGCCCCTCTCCCACCAGGTGCACTGACACACAGTCTTGCTGACTGACTGACAGTCCCCGCCCCAGAGATACCCACACCAAGTCCCTGGGTGCCTTGAGCTGCCCCTGAGGGTTGGTGGGTGCCTGCCTGGACACATGCCTCCTTAAGGGAGGCCTCTATTAATCCCGTTGCCTACTGACAGCTGCCCTCCTGCCCCTCCTCCTCCTCCTCCGCCTCCTCCTCCTCCTCTTCTTCCTCCTCCTCTTCCTCCTCCTCCTCCTCCTCTTCCTCCTCCTCCTCCTCCACCCCCTCCTCCTTTTCCTCATCCTCAGAGGGACTCACTCAGGGCCCTTGGCCTAGGCAAGCCAGGGCTGCTGCTCTGGCTTCTGCAGCTTCTATCCAGTGGGGGGGTGTAGGAACCTGTTCCTGTCAGTCCCTGATTCCTGGGACCTTCCATGCCTCCAGCTCCCCCCACTCTCAGGTCCTGACCCCTCCTCAAGGATGCCCCCTTTCCCCTTACCCTCTGTCCCCCAGCTCCCAACTAACATCTACTCTGTTCCTCCCTGCGCTACTTTACTGCCACCCTGCTTCTGCCCTTCAGCCCTGAGGGCCCAGGGCCAGCCCAGCTGCCATCTCACCATCCAGCAGGGGGACCTGCCCTAACCCCCTGCAACCACACCCACACACACAGCCATGCACACACTCCTGGGCTCCCCTGCCTGCAGCCTGCCTCTCAAACACTCTCCTTCTGCCCCCTAGCCCCCTTACAGCCTCTGCCATGGACCCCCACAGACACCTGGGCAGGAGCAGTGCAGACATGCAAACAGCTCCCCTCGCCCCCACTCCAGTTGCTCCAAGGTTGTCAAGAGTCTTTTTTTCATGCTGTAGGGGAGGGAGTTGAGACAGTCCAATGTCCTGGGGAGCAAGAACTGCAAACAGTCCATCTACAATGTAACATTTGGGTCTCAGGCCGCCCAATCCCTAGTGCGCTGTGCAGACCTTTGACTGGCAAAAACACCCCATCTGAGCGTGAGATCTGGCTGGGCTAGTGGCTCTTTCTGTAGACTAAGAGACAGACAGACAGAGTTTTCAGGTTCAAAACCTATACTTGCCAGAAGATGGTCATTCACTTCGGTAAAAAAAAAAAAAAAAAAAAAAGGCTTTTTATTTTTTTTTTCCCCTGCCTGGGTAACCTGTCTGCTGCCTGTTTCAAAGTGAAAAAAGGGAAAAATCTTTTTTGGAGGGAAAAGGACCAAAATGCAGGCAGGTGGACTCCGTGGAGGGTGGATGGGAAGTTGCTCCTGCCCTGGCACTAGAGCCCCAGCTGCTGTTCCAGTTGCTCTCTGATAACAGAGATCTCCATGTGTCGTGTCATGACACTGTCTCCAGGACTGACCCTCAGGATAATGAGGAATCAAAACGAGGCAGGCGATACTGCCTTCAAAAGTAAATCCAGGGAGGTTTGGCGGTATGTCAGAGGGTTAAGGGCTTGTGGCGCTCACGAATAGAGGGGACAGGTGGAAGGATTTGGGGTCTGGCCCCCAGACCGCCACCTGCAGGGGAGTCGCTTTACAGGGGGTGAAGCAGGTCTTTAGGAGCTCTATCTTTCTCTCCCACCCTGTATTTCCTCTGCTCTCTCCTTTTCTGTCTGTCAGATGCAAGGTCAGTAACAACAACAACAACAAAAACAATAACCACCACAGTGACCAAGCAACAAGGGCAGCAAAAGGGGAACAAATGGAGTGCAGGAGCTGTGGATTATTCGTGGCGTAGGCACTCAGCTGTGGCAATAACCCCTTGAGGCAATCAATCCATACATGAAGAAGTAATACAGGTAACAGAGACGTATATGTCCCTGTGTGTTTCCACTGAGTTAATGTAAATGCACTTTTATTTACTTCTTCATTTATTTATTACCTTGCCACGAGAATTTCTTTTCATTGCTAAAAAAAAGTGTCCCATCATGGGTACCAGGTGGTGCCACTCCCAGTTAAGCCCTCATGTTACAATGCAGGAGGACTGGGCTTCAACACCCTGGTTCCCACCTGCCAGGGGAAATCTTTACAAGTGGTGCGGAAGTGCTGCAGTTGTCTCTCTCTGTGTCTCAAACTCTCTCTACCTCCCTTCACTCTCAATTCCTGTCTATTTTTTCCAGTGAATAATCAAGAAAATAGAAAGTAAAAAAAGAAAAAGGAAAAGGAAATATTCCACGACTTCAAATGGGCTACTCAGGACAATGCTTTCCTTGTTAAGATCCTCACAGCATTCCATATGCAGAAAGGCAAAGACGCCATGTATTTTTTAACCCAGTTTTTATATTTATTTATTTATTTAGGTGCTTATTCATTTTTGTTATTGATGAATTAATGTTTTACATTTGACATTGACTAAGGATCTGACACCAGCGGACTCCAGTACCCCTATATGGTACTCTGCCTCTATAAAACCGATCCATTGACCTGTCCATCCATCCATCCATCCACCCATACATCTATCCATCCATTCATCCATCCATCCATCCATCCATCCATCCATCCATCCATCCACCAGTAAACCAAGCTGAGTACAAAAGGTGATCTCTCCTTGAATGGTGAGGAGAAACAACGATGCATAGGTAGGTTGCAAAGGGGCCAGTTTGGCTGAATAGGGCAGAGGGGCTGAACCAGGGAATGTGTTGGGGCGTGTGGGTTTGGGTGGGGTGAGCCGGAGACCCTGTGAGCTGGGTCACATTAGGGGCAGGCAGGGGGTGGAAGGGGTTGTGAACAGCTGTCACTGGAGAACCATCACAAGTGCTGGAGCTGGTGAGCAGGGCACCTGGAAGAGAGGACAGACAAAGGAGAGAAGCAACTTGCGGAGGAGAAGAGGGGGGAGAGGATGGTGAGGACAGGAGAGGACAGGAGAGGACAGGATTGGAGGGGACCTGAGAAACCTACCTGGACAAAGGCAGCATACAGACATCCAGCAAGGCAGGCAGGCATGCTGGCAGCTCTGGCCTGGGCTCCCTGGATCCCGTGCGCACCTGCACCTGTCTTCTCTTGGCTGCCAGCCCTGAGGTCCCTCGTCGGTCAGCACTGTCTTCCCATCCTTCCGTCCCTCTGCCAGGGCCCCGGCGTCTGGGCGCTGTTGCCTGACCTAGTGGCAGGGCAGTTGGGCTGCCCAGTGCTTGTGTGGCCAGCACAGATTGCCAGGGGCTAGGACATCACAGAGGGCTCCTGTGGTTGCTAGGCCACGGGGACCCCGCCCATCCAGTTGACCAGCAGCCATGACCCCCACGCTGAACTTGACCTGAGGGGCGGTGGCCAGCCACCAGAGCCAGAGCCCCAGGCCAAAGCAGGTGCTGGTCGGCCGGGCCAAGGGGCTGTGGGCAGATTGGTGTGTGTCTGGGCATGGGGCTGGCATCTGACAGTCCAGGGCGGGGGACCAAGGTCCGCCAGGCCCCTCTCCCACCAGGTGCACTGACACACAGTCTTGCTGACTGACTGACAGTCCCCGCCCCAGAGATACCCACACCAAGTCCCTGGGTGCCTTGAGCTGCCCCTGAGGGTTGGTGGGTGCCTGCCTGGACACATGCCTCCTTAAGGGAGGCCTCTATTAATCCCGTTGCCTACTGACAGCTGCCCTCCTGCCCCTCCTCCTCCTCCTCCGCCTCCTCCTCCTCCTCTTCTTCCTCCTCCTCTTCCTCCTCCTCCTCCTCCTCTTCCTCCTCCTCCTCCTCCACCCCCTCCTCCTTTTCCTCATCCTCAGAGGGACTCACTCAGGGCCCTTGGCCTAGGCAAGCCAGGGCTGCTGCTCTGGCTTCTGCAGCTTCTATCCAGTGGGGGGGTGTAGGAACCTGTTCCTGTCAGTCCCTGATTCCTGGGACCTTCCATGCCTCCAGCTCCCCCCACTCTCAGGTCCTGACCCCTCCTCAAGGATGCCCCCTTTCCCCTTACCCTCTGTCCCCCAGCTCCCAACTAACATCTACTCTGTTCCTCCCTGCGCTACTTTACTGCCACCCTGCTTCTGCCCTTCAGCCCTGAGGGCCCAGGGCCAGCCCAGCTGCCATCTCACCATCCAGCAGGGGGACCTGCCCTAACCCCCTGCAACCACACCCACACACACAGCCATGCACACACTCCTGGGCTCCCCTGCCTGCAGCCTGCCTCTCAAACAGTCTCCTTCTGCCCCCTAGCCCCCTTACAGCCTCTGCCATGGACCCCCACAGACACCTGGGCAGGAGCAGTGCAGACATGCAAACAGCTCCCCTCGCCCCCACTCCAGTTGCTCCAAGGTTGTCAAGAGTCTTTTTTTCATGCTGTAGGGGAGGGAGTTGAGACAGTCCAATGTCCTGGGGAGCAAGAACTGCAAACAGTCCATCTACAATGTAACATTTGGGTCTCAGGCCGCCCAATCCCTAGTGCGCTGTGCAGACCTTTGACTGGCAAAAACACCCCATCTGAGCGTGAGATCTGGCTGGGCTAGTGGCTCTTTCTGTAGACTAAGAGACAGACAGACAGAGTTTTCAGGTTCAAAACCTATACTTGCCAGAAGATGGTCATTCACTTCGGTAAAAAAAAAAAAAAAAAAAAAAGGCTTTTTATTTTTTTTTTCCCCTGCCTGGGTAACCTGTCTGCTGCCTGTTTCAAAGTGAAAAAAGGGAAAAATCTTTTTTGGAGGGAAAAGGACCAAAATGCAGGCAGGTGGACTCCGTGGAGGGTGGATGGGAAGTTGCTCCTGCCCTGGCACTAGAGCCCCAGCTGCTGTTCCAGGTGCTCTCTGATAACAGAGATCTCCATGTGTCGTGTCATGACACTGTCTCCAGGACTGACCCTCAGGATAATGAGGAATCAAAACGAGGCAGGCGATACTGCCTTCAAAAGTAAATCCAGGGAGGTTTGGCGGTATGTCAGAGGGTTAAGGGCTTGTGGCGCTCACGAATAGAGGGGACAGGTGGAAGGATTTGGGGTCTGGCCCCCAGACCGCCACCTGCAGGGGAGTCGCTTTACAGGGGGTGAAGCAGGTCTTTAGGAGCTCTATCTTTCTCTCCCACCCTGTATTTCCTCTGCTCTCTCCTTTTCTGTCTGTCAGATGCAAGGTCAGTAACAACAACAACAACAAAAACAATAACCACCACAGTGACCAAGCAACAAGGGCAGCAAAAGGGGAACAAATGGAGTGCAGGAGCTGTGGATTATTCGTGGCGTAGGCACTCAGCTGTGGCAATAACCCCTTGAGGCAATCAATCCATACATGAAGAAGTAATACAGGTAACAGAGACGTATATGTCCCTGTGTGTTTCCACTGAGTTAATGTAAATGCACTTTTATTTACTTCTTCATTTATTTATTACCTTGCCACGAGAATTTCTTTTCATTGCTAAAAAAAAGTGTCCCATCATGGGTACCAGGTGGTGCCACTCCCAGTTAAGCCCTCATGTTACAATGCAGGAGGACTGGGCTTCAACACCCTGGTTCCCACCTGCCAGGGGAAATCTTTACAAGTGGTGCGGAAGTGCTGCAGTTGTCTCTCTCTGTGTCTCAAACTCTCTCTACCTCCCTTCACTCTCAATTCCTGTCTATTTTTTCCAGTGAATAATCAAGAAAATAGAAAGTAAAAAAAGAAAAAGGAAAAGGAAATATTCCACGACTTCAAATGGGCTACTCAGGACAATGCTTTCCTTGTTAAGATCCTCACAGCATTCCATATGCAGAAAGGCAAAGACGCCATGTATTTTTTAACCCAGTTTTTATATTTATTTATTTATTTATTTAGGTGCTTATTCATTTTTGTTATTGATGAATTAATGTTTTACATTTGACATTGACTAAGGATCTGACACCAGCGGACTCCAGTACCCCTATATGGTACTCTGCCTCTATAAAACCGATCCATTGACCTGTCCATCCATCCATCCATCCACCCATACATCTATCCATCCATTCATCCATCCATCCATCCATCCATCCATCCATCCATCCATCCACCAGTAAACCAAGCTCAGTACAAAAGGTGATCTCTCCTTGAATGGTGAGGAGAAACAACGATGCATAGGTAGGTTGCAAAGGGGCCAGTTTGGCTGAATAGGGCAGAGGGGCTGAACCAGGGAATGTGTTGGGGCGTGTGGGTTTGGGTGGGGTGAGCCGGAGACCCTGTGAGCTGGGTCACATTAGGGGCAGGCAGGGGGTGGAAGGGGTTGTGAACAGCTGTCACTGGAGAACCATCACAAGTGCTGGAGCTGGTGAGCAGGGCACCTGGAAGAGAGGACAGACAAAGGAGAGAAGCAACTTGCGGAGGAGAAGAGGGGGGAGAGGATGGTGAGGACAGGAGAGGACAGGAGAGGACAGGATTGGAGGGGACCTGAGAAACCTACCTGGACAAAGGCAGCATACAGACATCCAGCAAGGCAGGCAGGCATGCTGGCAGCTCTGGCCTGGGCTCCCTGGATCCCGTGCGCACCTGCACCTGTCTTCTCTTGGCTGCCAGCCCTGAGGTCCCTCGTCGGTCAGCACTGTCTTCCCATCCTTCCGTCCCTCTGCCAGGGCCCAGGCGTCTGGGCGCTGTTGCCTGACCTAGTGGCAGGGCAGTTGGGCTGCCCAGTGCTTGTGTGGCCAGCACAGATTGCCAGGGGCTAGGACATCACAGAGGGCTCCTGTGGTTGCTAGGCCACGGGGACCCCGCCCATCCAGTTGACCAGCAGCCATGACCCCCACGCTGAACTTGACCTGAGGGGCGGTGGCCAGCCACCAGAGCCAGAGCCCCAGGCCAAAGCAGGTGCTGGTCGGCCGGGCCAAGGGGCTGTGGGCAGATTGGTGTGTGTCTGGGCATGGGGCTGGCATCTGACAGTCCAGGGCGGGGGACCAAGGTCCGCCAGGCCCCTCTCCCACCAGGTGCACTGACACACAGTCTTGCTGACTGACTGACAGTCCCCGCCCCAGAGATACCCACACCAAGTCCCTGGGTGCCTTGAGCTGCCCCTGAGGGTTGGTGGGTGCCTGCCTGGACACATGCCTCCTTAAGGGAGGCCTCTATTAATCCCGTTGCCTACTGACAGCTGCCCTCCTGCCCCTCCTCCTCCTCCTCCGCCTCCTCCTCCTCCTCTTCTTCCTCCTCCTCTTCCTCCTCCTCCTCCTCCTCTTCCTCCTCCTCCTCCTCCACCCCCTCCTCCTTTTCCTCATCCTCAGAGGGACTCACTCAGGGCCCTTGGCCTAGGCAAGCCAGGGCTGCTGCTCTGGCTTCTGCAGCTTCTATCCAGTGGGGGGGTGTAGGAACCTGTTCCTGTCAGTCCCTGATTCCTGGGACCTTCCATGCCTCCAGCTCCCCCCACTCTCAGGTCCTGACCCCTCCTCAAGGATGCCCCCTTTCCCCTTACCCTCTGTCCCCCAGCTCCCAACTAACATCTACTCTGTTCCTCCCTGCGCTACTTTACTGCCACCCTGCTTCTGCCCTTCAGCCCTGAGGGCCCAGGGCCAGCCCAGCTGCCATCTCACCATCCAGCAGGGGGACCTGCCCTAACCCCCTGCAACCACACCCACACACACAGCCATGCACACACTCCTGGGCTCCCCTGCCTGCAGCCTGCCTCTCAAACAGTCTCCTTCTGCCCCCTAGCCCCCTTACAGCCTCTGCCACGGACCCCCACAGACACCTGGGCAGGAGCAGTGCAGACATGCAAACAGCTCCCCTCGCCCCCACTCCAGTTGCTCCAAGGTTGTCAAGAGTCTTTTTTTCATGCTGTAGGGGAGGGAGTTGAGACAGTCCAATGTCCTGGGGAGCAAGAACTGCAAACAGTCCATCTACAATGTAACATTTGGGTCTCAGGCCGCCCAATCCCTAGTGCGCTGTGCAGACCTTTGACTGGCAAAAACACCCCATCTGAGCGTGAGATCTGGCTGGGCTAGTGGCTCTTTCTGTAGACTAAGAGACAGACAGACAGAGTTTTCAGGTTCAAAACCTATACTTGCCAGAAGATGGTCATTCACTTCGGTAAAAAAAAAAAAAAAAAAAAAAAAGGCTTTTTTTATTTTTTTTTTTTTCCCCTGCCTGGGTAACCAGTCTGCTGCCTGTTTCAAAGTGAAAAAAGGGAAAAATCTTTTTTGGAGGGAAAAGGACCAAAATGCAGGCAGGTGGACTCCGTGGAGGGTGGATGGGAAGTTGCTCCTGCCCTGGCACTAGAGCCCCAGCTGCTGTTCCAGGTGCTCTCTGATAACAGAGATCTCCGTGTGTCTTGTCATGACACTGTCTCCAGGACTGACCCTCAGGATAATGAGGAATCAAAACGAGGCAGGCGATACTGCCTTCAAAAGTAAATCCAGGGAGGTTTGGCGGTATGTCAGAGGGTTAAGGGCTTGTGGCGCTCACGAATAGAGGGGACAGGTGGAAGGATTTGGGGTCTGGCCCCCAGACCGCCACCTGCAGGGGAGTCGCTTTACAGGGGGTGAAGCAGGTCTTTAGGAGCTCTATCTTTCTCTCCCACCCTGTATTTCCTATGCTCTCTCCTTTTGTGTCTGTCAGATGCAAGGTCAGTAACAACAACAACAACAAAAACAATAACCACCACAGTGACCAAGCAACAAGGGCAGCAAAAGGGGAACAAATGGAGTGCAGGAGCTGTGGATTATTCATGGCGTAGGCACTCAGCTGTGGCAATAACCCCTTGAGGCAATCAATCCATACATGAAGAAGTAATACAGGTAACAGAGACGTATATGTCCCTGTGTGTTTCCACTGAGTTAATGTAAATGCACTTTTATTTACTTCTTCATTTATTTATTACCTTGCCACGAGAATTTCTTTTCATTGCTAAAAAAAAGTGTCCCATCATGGGTACCAGGTGGTGCCACTCCCAGTTAAGCCCTCATGTTACAATGCAGGAGGACTGGGCTTCAACACCCTGGTTCCCACCTGCCAGGGGAAATCTTTACAAGTGGTGCGGAAGTGCTGCAGTTGTCTCTCTCTGTGTCTCAAACACTCTCTACCTCCCTTCACTCTCAATTCCTGTCTATTTTTTCCAGTGAATAATCAAGAAAATAGAAAGTAAAAAAAGAAAAAGGAAAAGGAAATATTCCACGACTTCAAATGGGCTACTCAGGACAATGCTTTCCTTGTTAAGATCCTCACAGCATTCCATATGCAGAAAGGCAAAGACGCCATGTATTTTTTAACCCAGTTTTTATATTTATTTATTTAGGTGCTTATTCATTTTTGTTATTGATGAATTAATGTTTTACATTTGACATTGACTAAGGATCTGACACCAGCGGACTCCAGTACCCCTATATGGTACTCTGCCTCTATAAAACCGATCCATTGACCTGTCCATCCATCCATCCATCCACCCATACATCTATCCATCCATTCATCCATCCATCCATCCATCCATCCATCCATCCATCCATCCACCAGTAAACCAAGCTGAGTACAAAAGGTGATCTCTCCTTGAATGGTGAGGAGAAACAACGATGCATAGGTAGGTTGCAAAGGGGCCAGTTTGGCTGAATAGGGCAGAGGGGCTGAACCAGGGAATGTGTTGGGGCGTGTGGGTTTGGGTGGGGTGAGCCGGAGACCCTGTGAGCTGGGTCACATTAGGGGCAGGCAGGGGGTGGAAGGGGTTGTGAACAGCTGTCACTGGAGAACCATCACAAGTGCTGGAGCTGGTGAGCAGGGCACCTGGAAGAGAGGACAGACAAAGGAGAGAAGCAAAGTGCGGAGGAGAAGAGGGGGGAGAGGATGGTGAGGACAGGAGAGGACAGGAGAGGACAGGATTGGAGGGGACCTGAGAAACCTACCTGGACAAAGGCAGCATACAGACATCCAGCAAGGCAGGCAGGCATGCTGGCAGCTCTGGCCTGGGCTCCCTGGATCCCGTGCGCACCTGCACCTGTCTTCTCTTGGCTGCCAGCCCTGAGGTCCCTCGTCGGTCAGCACTGTCTTCCCATCCTTCCGTCCCTCTGCCAGGGCCCAGGCGTCTGGGCGCTGTTGCCTGACCTAGTGGCAGGGCAGTTGGGCTGCCCAGTGCTTGTGTGGCCAGCACAGATTGCCAGGGGCTAGGACATCACAGAGGGCTCCTGTGGTTGCTAGGCCACGGGGACCCCGCCCATCCAGTTGACCAGCAGCCATGACCCCCACGCTGAACTTGACCTGAGGGGCGGTGGCCAGCCACCAGAGCCAGAGCCCCAGGCCAAAGCAGGTGCTGGTCGGCCGGGCCAAGGGGCTGTGGGCAGATTGGTGTGTGTCTGGGCATGGGGCTGGCATCTGACAGTCCAGGGCGGGGGACCAAGGTCCGCCAGGCCCCTCTCCCACCAGGTGCACTGACACACAGTCTTGCTGACTGACTGACAGTCCCCGCCCCAGAGATACCCACACCAAGTCCCTGGGTGCCCTGAGCTGCCCCTGAGGGTTGGTGGGTGCCTGCCTGGACACATGCCTCCTTAAGGGAGGCCTCTATTAATCCCGTTGCCTACTGACAGCTGCCCTCCTGCCCCTCCTCCTCCTCCTCCGCCTCCTCCTCCTCCTCTTCTTCCTCCTCCTCTTCCTCCTCCTCCTCCTCCTCTTCCTCCTCCTCCTCCTCCACCCCCTCCTCCTTTTCCTCATCCTCAGAGGGACTCACTCAGGGCCCTTGGCCTAGGCAAGCCAGGGCTGCTGCTCTGGCTTCTGCAGCTTCTATCCAGTGGGGGGGGTGTAGGAACCTGTTCCTGTCAGTCCCTGATTCCTGGGACCTTCCATGCCTCCAGCTCCCCCCACTCTCAGGTCCTGACCCCTCCTCAAGGATGCCCCCTTTCCCCTTACCCTCTGTCCCCCAGCTCCCAACTAACATCTACTCTGTTCCTCCCTGCGCTACTTTACTGCCACCCTGCTTCTGCCCTTCAGCCCTGAGGGCCCAGGGCCAGCCCAGCTGCCATCTCACCATCCAGCAGGGGGACCTGCCCTAACCCCCTGCAACCACACCCACACACACAGCCATGCACACACTCCTGGGCTCCCCTGCCTGCAGCCTGCCTCTCAAACACTCTCCTTCTGCCCCCTAGCCCCCTTACAGCCTCTGCCATGGACCCCCACAGACACCTGGGCAGGAGCAGTGCAGACATGCAAACAGCTCCCCTCGCCCCCACTCCAGTTGCTCCAAGGTTGTCAAGAGTCTTTTTTTCATGCTGTAGGGGAGGGAGTTGAGACAGTCCAATGTCCTGGGGAGCAAGAACTGCAAACAGTCCATCTACAATGTAACATTTGGGTCTCAGGCCGCCCAATCCCTAGTGCGCTGTGCAGACCTTTGACTGGCAAAAACACCCCATCTGAGCGTGAGATCTGGCTGGGCTAGTGGCTCTTTCTGTAGACTAAGAGACAGACAGACAGAGTTTTCAGGTTCAAAACCTATACTTGCCAGAAGATGGTCATTCACTTCGGTAAAAAAAAAAAAAAAAAAAAAAGGCTTTTTATTTTTTTTTTCCCCTGCCTGGGTAACCTGTCTGCTGCCTGTTTCAAAGTGAAAAAAGGGAAAAATCTTTTTTGGAGGGAAAAGGACCAAAATGCAGGCAGGTGGACTCCGTGGAGGGTGGATGGGAAGTTGCTCCTGCCCTGGCACTAGAGCCCCAGCTGCTGTTCCAGGTGCTCTCTGATAACAGAGATCTCCATGTGTCGTGTCATGACACTGTCTCCAGGACTGACCCTCAGGATAATGAGGAATCAAAACGAGGCAGGCGATACTGCCTTCAAAAGTAAATCCAGGGAGGTTTGGCGGTATGTCAGAGGGTTAAGGGCTTGTGGCGCTCACGAATAGAGGGGACAGGTGGAAGGATTTGGGGTCTGGCCCCCAGACCGCCACCTGCAGGGGAGTCGCTTTACAGGGGGTGAAGCAGGTCTTTAGGAGCTCTATCTTTCTCTCCCACCCTGTATTTCCTCTGCTCTCTCCTTTTGTGTCTATCAGATGCAAGGTCAGTAACAACAACAACAACAAAAACAATAACCACCACAGTGACCAAGCAACAAGGGCAGCAAAAGGGGAACAAATGGAGTGCAGGAGCTGTGGATTATTCGTGGCGTAGGCACTCAGCTGTGGCAATAACCCCTTGAGGCAATCAATCCATACATGAAGAAGTAATACAGGTAACAGAGACGTATATGTCCCTGTGTGTTTCCACTGAGTTAATGTAAATGCACTTTTATTTACTTCTTCATTTATTTATTACCTTGCCACGAGAATTTCTTTTCATTGCTAAAAAAAAGTGTCCCATCATGGGTACCAGGTGGTGCCACTCCCAGTTAAGCCCTCATGTTACAATGCAGGAGGACTGGGCTTCAACACCCTGGTTCCCACCTGCCAGGGGAAATCTTTACAAGTGGTGCGGAAGTGCTGCAGTTGTCTCTCTCTGTGTCTCAAACTCTCTCTACCTCCCTTCACTCTCAATTCCTGTCTATTTTTTCCAGTGAATAATCAAGAAAATAGAAAGTAAAAAAAGAAAAAGGAAAAGGAAATATTCCACGACTTCAAATGGGCTACTCAGGACAATGCTTTCCTTGTTAAGATCCTCACAGCATTCCATATGCAGAAAGGCAAAGACGCCATGTATTTTTTAACCCAGTTTTTATATTTATTTATTTATTTATTTAGGTGCTTATTCATTTTTGTTATTGATGAATTAATGTTTTACATTTGACATTGACTAAGGATCTGACACCAGCGGACTCCAGTACCCCTATATGGTACTCTGCCTCTATAAAACCGATCCATTGACCTGTCCATCCATCCATCCATCCACCCATACATCTATCCATCCATTCATCCATCCATCCATCCATCCATCCATCCATCCATCCATCCACCAGTAAACCAAGCTGAGTACAAAAGGTGATCTCTCCTTGAATGGTGAGGAGAAACAACGATGCATAGGTAGGTTGCAAAGGGGCCAGTTTGGCTGAATAGGGCAGAGGGGCTGAACCAGGGAATGTGTTGGGGCGTGTGGGTTTGGGTGGGGTGAGCCGGAGACCCTGTGAGCTGGGTCACATTAGGGGCAGGCAGGGGGTGGAAGGGGTTGTGAACAGCTGTCACTGGAGAACCATCACAAGTGCTGGAGCTGGTGAGCAGGGCACCTGGAAGAGAGGACAGACAAAGGAGAGAAGCAACTTGCGGAGGAGAAGAGGGGGGAGAGGATGGTGAGGACAGGAGAGGACAGGAGAGGACAGGATTGGAGGGGACCTGAGAAACCTACCTGGACAAAGGCAGCATACAGACATCCAGCAAGGCAGGCAGGCATGCTGGCAGCTCTGGCCTGGGCTCCCTGGATCCCGTGCGCACCTGCACCTGTCTTCTCTTGGCTGCCAGCCCTGAGGTCCCTCGTCGGTCAGCACTGTCTTCCCATCCTTCCGTCCCTCTGCCAGGGCCCAGGCGTCTGGGCGCTGTTGCCTGACCTAGTGGCAGGGCAGTTGGGCTGCCCAGTGCTTGTGTGGCCAGCACAGATTGCCAGGGGCTAGGACATCACAGAGGGCTCCTGTGGTTGCTAGGCCACGGGGACCCCGCCCATCCAGTTGACCAGCAGCCATGACCCCCACGCTGAACTTGACCTGAGGGGCGGTGGCCAGCCACCAGAGCCAGAGCCCCAGGCCAAAGCAGGTGCTGGTCGGCCGGGCCAAGGGGCTGTGGGCAGATTGGTGTGTGTCTGGGCATGGGGCTGGCATCTGACAGTCCAGGGCGGGGGACCAAGGTCCGCCAGGCCCCTCTCCCACCAGGTGCACTGACACACAGTCTTGCTGACTGACTGACAGTCCCCGCCCCAGAGATACCCACACCAAGTCCCTGGGTGCCTTGAGCTGCCCCTGAGGGTTGGTGGGTGCCTGCCTGGACACATGCCTCCTTAAGGGAGGCCTCTATTAATCCCGTTGCCTACTGACAGCTGCCCTCCTGCCCCTCCTCCTCCTCCTCCGCCTCCTCCTCCTCCTCTTCTTCCTCCTCCTCTTCCTCCTCCTCCTCCTCCTCTTCCTCCTCCTCCTCCTCCACCCCCTCCTCCTTTTCCTCATCCTCAGAGGGACTCACTCAGGGCCCTTGGCCTAGGCAAGCCAGGGCTGCTGCTCTGGCTTCTGCAGCTTCTATCCAGTGGGGGGGTGTAGGAACCTGTTCCTGTCAGTCCCTGATTCCTGGGACCTTCCATGCCTCCAGCTCCCCCCACTCTCAGGTCCTGACCCCTCCTCAAGGATGCCCCCTTTCCCCTTACCCTCTGTCCCCCAGCTCCCAACTAACATCTACTCTGTTCCTCCCTGCGCTACTTTACTGCCACCCTGCTTCTGCCCTTCAGCCCTGAGGGCCCAGGGCCAGCCCAGCTGCCATCTCACCATCCAGCAGGGGGACCTGCCCTAACCCCCTGCAACCACACCCACACACACAGCCATGCACACACTCCTGGGCTCCCCTGCCTGCAGCCTGCCTCTCAAACAGTCTCCTTCTGCCCCCTAGCCCCCTTACAGCCTCTGCCACGGACCCCCACAGACACCTGGGCAGGAGCAGTGCAGACATGCAAACAGCTCCCCTCGCCCCCACTCCAGTTGCTCCAAGGTTGTCAAGAGTCTTTTTTTCATGCTGTAGGGGAGGGAGTTGAGACAGTCCAATGTCCTGGGGAGCAAGAACTGCAAACAGTCCATCTACAATGTAACATTTGGGTCTCAGGCCGCCCAATCCCTAGTGCGCTGTGCAGACCTTTGACTGGCAAAAACACCCCATCTGAGCGTGAGATCTGGCTGGGCTAGTGGCTCTTTCTGTAGACTAAGAGACAGACAGACAGAGTTTTCAGGTTCAAAACCTATACTTGCCAGAAGATGGTCATTCACTTCGGTAAAAAAAAAAAAAAAAAAAAAAAAGGCTTTTTTTATTTTTTTTTTTTTCCCCTGCCTGGGTAACCAGTCTGCTGCCTGTTTCAAAGTGAAAAAAGGGAAAAATCTTTTTTGGAGGGAAAAGGACCAAAATGCAGGCAGGTGGACTCCGTGGAGGGTGGATGGGAAGTTGCTCCTGCCCTGGCACTAGAGCCCCAGCTGCTGTTCCAGGTGCTCTCTGATAACAGAGATCTCCGTGTGTCTTGTCATGACACTGTCTCCAGGACTGACCCTCAGGATAATGAGGAATCAAAACGAGGCAGGCGATACTGCCTTCAAAAGTAAATCCAGGGAGGTTTGGCGGTATGTCAGAGGGTTAAGGGCTTGTGGCGCTCACGAATAGAGGGGACAGGTGGAAGGATTTGGGGTCTGGCCCCCAGACCGCCACCTGCAGGGGAGTCGCTTTACAGGGGGTGAAGCAGGTCTTTAGGAGCTCTATCTTTCTCTCCCACCCTGTATTTCCTATGCTCTCTCCTTTTGTGTCTGTCAGATGCAAGGTCAGTAACAACAACAACAACAAAAACAATAACCACCACAGTGACCAAGCAACAAGGGCAGCAAAAGGGGAACAAATGGAGTGCAGGAGCTGTGGATTATTCATGGCGTAGGCACTCAGCTGTGGCAATAACCCCTTGAGGCAATCAATCCATACATGAAGAAGTAATACAGGTAACAGAGACGTATATGTCCCTGTGTGTTTCCACTGAGTTAATGTAAATGCACTTTTATTTACTTCTTCATTTATTTATTACCTTGCCACGAGAATTTCTTTTCATTGCTAAAAAAAAGTGTCCCATCATGGGTACCAGGTGGTGCCACTCCCAGTTAAGCCCTCATGTTACAATGCAGGAGGACTGGGCTTCAACACCCTGGTTCCCACCTGCCAGGGGAAATCTTTACAAGTGGTGCGGAAGTGCTGCAGTTGTCTCTCTCTGTGTCTCAAACACTCTCTACCTCCCTTCACTCTCAATTCCTGTCTATTTTTTCCAGTGAATAATCAAGAAAATAGAAAGTAAAAAAAGAAAAAGGAAAAGGAAATATTCCACGACTTCAAATGGGCTACTCAGGACAATGCTTTCCTTGTTAAGATCCTCACAGCATTCCATATGCAGAAAGGCAAAGACGCCATGTATTTTTTAACCCAGTTTTTATATTTATTTATTTAGGTGCTTATTCATTTTTGTTATTGATGAATTAATGTTTTACATTTGACATTGACTAAGGATCTGACACCAGCGGACTCCAGTACCCCTATATGGTACTCTGCCTCTATAAAACCGATCCATTGACCTGTCCATCCATCCATCCATCCACCCATACATCTATCCATCCATTCATCCATCCATCCATCCATCCATCCATCCATCCATCCACCAGTAAACCAAGCTGAGTACAAAAGGTGATCTCTCCTTGAATGGTGAGGAGAAACAACGATGCATAGGTAGGTTGCAAAGGGGCCAGTTTGGCTGAATAGGGCAGAGGGGCTGAACCAGGGAATGTGTTGGGGCGTGTGGGTTTGGGTGGGGTGAGCCGGAGACCCTGTGAGCTGGGTCACATTAGGGGCAGGCAGGGGGTGGAAGGGGTTGTGAACAGCTGTCACTGGAGAACCATCACAAGTGCTGGAGCTGGTGAGCAGGGCACCTGGAAGAGAGGACAGACAAAGGAGAGAAGCAAAGTGCGGAGGAGAAGAGGGGGGAGAGGATGGTGAGGACAGGAGAGGACAGGAGAGGACAGGATTGGAGGGGACCTGAGAAACCTACCTGGACAAAGGCAGCATACAGACATCCAGCAAGGCAGGCAGGCATGCTGGCAGCTCTGGCCTGGGCTCCCTGGATCCCGTGCGCACCTGCACCTGTCTTCTCTTGGCTGCCAGCCCTGAGGTCCCTCGTCGGTCAGCACTGTCTTCCCATCCTTCCGTCCCTCTGCCAGGGCCCAGGCGTCTGGGCGCTGTTGCCTGACCTAGTGGCAGGGCAGTTGGGCTGCCCAGTGCTTGTGTGGCCAGCACAGATTGCCAGGGGCTAGGACATCACAGAGGGCTCCTGTGGTTGCTAGGCCACGGGGACCCCGCCCATCCAGTTGACCAGCAGCCATGACCCCCACGCTGAACTTGACCTGAGGGGCGGTGGCCAGCCACCAGAGCCAGAGCCCCAGGCCAAAGCAGGTGCTGGTCGGCCGGGCCAAGGGGCTGTGGGCAGATTGGTGTGTGTCTGGGCATGGGGCTGGCATCTGACAGTCCAGGGCGGGGGACCAAGGTCCGCCAGGCCCCTCTCCCACCAGGTGCACTGACACACAGTCTTGCTGACTGACTGACAGTCCCCGCCCCAGAGATACCCACACCAAGTCCCTGGGTGCCCTGAGCTGCCCCTGAGGGTTGGTGGGTGCCTGCCTGGACACATGCCTCCTTAAGGGAGGCCTCTATTAATCCCGTTGCCTACTGACAGCTGCCCTCCTGCCCCTCCTCCTCCTCCTCCGCCTCCTCCTCCTCCTCTTCTTCCTCCTCCTCTTCCTCCTCCTCCTCCTCCTCTTCCTCCTCCTCCTCCTCCACCCCCTCCTCCTTTTCCTCATCCTCAGAGGGACTCACTCAGGGCCCTTGGCCTAGGCAAGCCAGGGCTGCTGCTCTGGCTTCTGCAGCTTCTATCCAGTGGGGGGGGTGTAGGAACCTGTTCCTGTCAGTCCCTGATTCCTGGGACCTTCCATGCCTCCAGCTCCCCCCACTCTCAGGTCCTGACCCCTCCTCAAGGATGCCCCCTTTCCCCTTACCCTCTGTCCCCCAGCTCCCAACTAACATCTACTCTGTTCCTCCCTGCGCTACTTTACTGCCACCCTGCTTCTGCCCTTCAGCCCTGAGGGCCCAGGGCCAGCCCAGCTGCCATCTCACCATCCAGCAGGGGGACCTGCCCTAACCCCCTGCAACCACACCCACACACACAGCCATGCACACACTCCTGGGCTCCCCTGCCTGCAGCCTGCCTCTCAAACACTCTCCTTCTGCCCCCTAGCCCCCTTACAGCCTCTGCCATGGACCCCCACAGACACCTGGGCAGGAGCAGTGCAGACATGCAAACAGCTCCCCTCGCCCCCACTCCAGTTGCTCCAAGGTTGTCAAGAGTCTTTTTTTCATGCTGTAGGGGAGGGAGTTGAGACAGTCCAATGTCCTGGGGAGCAAGAACTGCAAACAGTCCATCTACAATGTAACATTTGGGTCTCAGGCCGCCCAATCCCTAGTGCGCTGTGCAGACCTTTGACTGGCAAAAACACCCCATCTGAGCGTGAGATCTGGCTGGGCTAGTGGCTCTTTCTGTAGACTAAGAGACAGACAGACAGAGTTTTCAGGTTCAAAACCTATACTTGCCAGAAGATGGTCATTCACTTCGGTAAAAAAAAAAAAAAAAAAAAAAGGCTTTTTATTTTTTTTTTCCCCTGCCTGGGTAACCTGTCTGCTGCCTGTTTCAAAGTGAAAAAAGGGAAAAATCTTTTTTGGAGGGAAAAGGACCAAAATGCAGGCAGGTGGACTCCGTGGAGGGTGGATGGGAAGTTGCTCCTGCCCTGGCACTAGAGCCCCAGCTGCTGTTCCAGGTGCTCTCTGATAACAGAGATCTCCATGTGTCCTGTCATGACACTGTCTCCAGGACTGACCCTCAGGATAATGAGGAATCAAAACGAGGCAGGCGATACTGCCTTCAAAAGTAAATCCAGGGAGGTTTGGCGGTATGTCAGAGGGTTAAGGGCTTGTGGCGCTCACGAATAGAGGGGACAGGTGGAAGGATTTGGGGTCTGGCCCCCAGACCGCCACCTGCAGGGGAGTCGCTTTACAGGGGGTGAAGCAGGTCTTTAGGAGCTCTATCTTTCTCTCCCACCCTGTATTTCCTCTGCTCTCTCCTTTTCTGTCTGTCAGATGCAAGGTCAGTAACAACAACAACAACAAAAACAATAACCACCACAGTGACCAAGCAACAAGGGCAGCAAAAGGGGAACAAATGGAGTGCAGGAGCTGTGGATTATTCGTGGCGTAGGCACTCAGCTGTGGCAATAACCCCTTGAGGCAATCAATCCATACATGAAGAAGTAATACAGGTAACAGAGACGTATATGTCCCTGTGTGTTTCCACTGAGTTAATGTAAATGCACTTTTATTTACTTCTTCATTTATTTATTACCTTGCCACGAGAATTTCTTTTCATTGCTAAAAAAAAGTGTCCCATCATGGGTACCAGGTGGTGCCACTCCCAGTTAAGCCCTCATGTTACAATGCAGGAGGACTGGGCTTCAACACCCTGGTTCCCACCTGCCAGGGGAAATCTTTACAAGTGGTGCGGAAGTGCTGCAGTTGTCTCTCTCTGTGTCTCAAACTCTCTCTACCTCCCTTCACTCTCAATTCCTGTCTATTTTTTCCAGTGAATAATCAAGAAAATAGAAAGTAAAAAAAGAAAAAGGAAAAGGAAATATTCCACGACTTCAAATGGGCTACTCAGGACAATGCTTTCCTTGTTAAGATCCTCACAGCATTCCATATGCAGAAAGGCAAAGACGCCATGTATTTTTTAACCCAGTTTTTATATTTATTTATTTAGGTGCTTATTCATTTTTGTTATTGATGAATTAATGTTTTACATTTGACATTGACTAAGGATCTGACACCAGCGGACTCCAGTACCCCTATATGGTACTCTGCCTCTATAAAACCGATCCATTGACCTGTCCATCCATCCATCCATCCACCCATACATCTATCCATCCATTCATCCATCCATCCATCCATCCATCCATCCATCCATCCATCCATCCACCAGTAAACCAAGCTGAGTACAAAAGGTGATCTCTCCTTGAATGGTGAGGAGAAACAACGATGCATAGGTAGGTTGCAAAGGGGCCAGTTTGGCTGAATAGGGCAGAGGGGCTGAACCAGGGAATGTGTTGGGGCGTGTGGGTTTGGGTGGGGTGAGCCGGAGACCCTGTGAGCTGGGTCACATTAGGGGCAGGCAGGGGGTGGAAGGGGTTGTGAACAGCTGTCACTGGAGAACCATCACAAGTGCTGGAGCTGGTGAGCAGGGCACCTGGAAGAGAGGACAGACAAAGGAGAGAAGCAACTTGCGGAGGAGAAGAGGGGGGAGAGGATGGTGAGGACAGGAGAGGACAGGAGAGGACAGGATTGGAGGGGACCTGAGAAACCTACCTGGACAAAGGCAGCATACAGACATCCAGCAAGGCAGGCAGGCATGCTGGCAGCTCTGGCCTGGGCTCCCTGGATCCCGTGCGCACCTGCACCTGTCTTCTCTTGGCTGCCAGCCCTGAGGTCCCTCGTCGGTCAGCACTGTCTTCCCATCCTTCCGTCCCTCTGCCAGGGCCCAGGCGTCTGGGCGCTGTTGCCTGACCTAGTGGCAGGGCAGTTGGGCTGCCCAGTGCTTGTGTGGCCAGCACAGATTGCCAGGGGCTAGGACATCACAGAGGGCTCCTGTGGTTGCTAGGCCACGGGGACCCCGCCCATCCAGTTGACCAGCAGCCATGACCCCCACGCTGAACTTGACCTGAGGGGCGGTGGCCAGCCACCAGAGCCAGAGCCCCAGGCCAAAGCAGGTGCTGGTCGGCCGGGCCAAGGGGCTGTGGGCAGATTGGTGTGTGTCTGGGCATGGGGCTGGCATCTGACAGTCCAGGGCGGGGGACCAAGGTCCGCCAGGCCCCTCTCCCACCAGGTGCACTGACACACAGTCTTGCTGACTGACTGACAGTCCCCGCCCCAGAGATACCCACACCAAGTCCCTGGGTGCCTTGAGCTGCCCCTGAGGGTTGGTGGGTGCCTGCCTGGACACATGCCTCCTTAAGGGAGGCCTCTATTAATCCCGTTGCCTACTGACAGCTGCCCTCCTGCCCCTCCTCCTCCTCCTCCGCCTCCTCCTCCTCCTCTTCTTCCTCCTCCTCTTCCTCCTCCTCCTCCTCCTCTTCCTCCTCCTCCTCCTCCACCCCCTCCTCCTTTTCCTCATCCTCAGAGGGACTCACTCAGGGCCCTTGGCCTAGGCAAGCCAGGGCTGCTGCTCTGGCTTCTGCAGCTTCTATCCAGTGGGGGGGTGTAGGAACCTGTTCCTGTCAGTCCCTGATTCCTGGGACCTTCCATGCCTCCAGCTCCCCCCACTCTCAGGTCCTGACCCCTCCTCAAGGATGCCCCCTTTCCCCTTACCCTCTGTCCCCCAGCTCCCAACTAACATCTACTCTGTTCCTCCCTGCGCTACTTTACTGCCACCCTGCTTCTGCCCTTCAGCCCTGAGGGCCCAGGGCCAGCCCAGCTGCCATCTCACCATCCAGCAGGGGGACCTGCCCTAACCCCCTGCAACCACACCCACACACACAGCCATGCACACACTCCTGGGCTCCCCTGCCTGCAGCCTGCCTCTCAAACAGTCTCCTTCTGCCCCCTAGCCCCCTTACAGCCTCTGCCACGGACCCCCACAGACACCTGGGCAGGAGCAGTGCAGACATGCAAACAGCTCCCCTCGCCCCCACTCCAGTTGCTCCAAGGTTGTCAAGAGTCTTTTTTTCATGCTGTAGGGGAGGGAGTTGAGACAGTCCAATGTCCTGGGGAGCAAGAACTGCAAACAGTCCATCTACAATGTAACATTTGGGTCTCAGGCCGCCCAATCCCTAGTGCGCTGTGCAGACCTTTGACTGGCAAAAACACCCCATCTGAGCGTGAGATCTGGCTGGGCTAGTGGCTCTTTCTGTAGACTAAGAGACAGACAGACAGAGTTTTCAGGTTCAAAACCTATACTTGCCAGAAGATGGTCATTCACTTCGGTAAAAAAAAAAAAAAAAAAAAAAAAGGCTTTTTTTATTTTTTTTTTTTTCCCCTGCCTGGGTAACCAGTCTGCTGCCTGTTTCAAAGTGAAAAAAGGGAAAAATCTTTTTTGGAGGGAAAAGGACCAAAATGCAGGCAGGTGGACTCCGTGGAGGGTGGATGGGAAGTTGCTCCTGCCCTGGCACTAGAGCCCCAGCTGCTGTTCCAGGTGCTCTCTGATAACAGAGATCTCCGTGTGTCTTGTCATGACACTGTCTCCAGGACTGACCCTCAGGATAATGAGGAATCAAAACGAGGCAGGCGATACTGCCTTCAAAAGTAAATCCAGGGAGGTTTGGCGGTATGTCAGAGGGTTAAGGGCTTGTGGCGCTCACGAATAGAGGGGACAGGTGGAAGGATTTGGGGTCTGGCCCCCAGACCGCCACCTGCAGGGGAGTCGCTTTACAGGGGGTGAAGCAGGTCTTTAGGAGCTCTATCTTACTCTCCCACCCTGTATTTCCTATGCTCTCTCCTTTTGTGTCTGTCAGATGCAAGGTCAGTAACAACAACAACAACAAAAACAATAACCACCACAGTGACCAAGCAACAAGGGCAGCAAAAGGGGAACAAATGGAGTGCAGGAGCTGTGGATTATTCGTGGCGTAGGCACTCAGCTGTGGCAATAACCCCTTGAGGCAATCAATCCATACATGAAGAAGTAATACAGGTAACAGAGACGTATATGTCCCTGTGTGTTTCCACTGAGTTAATGTAAATGCACTTTTATTTACTTCTTCATTTATTTATTACCTTGCCACGAGAATTTCTTTTCATTGCTAAAAAAAAGTGTCCCATCATGGGTACCAGGTGGTGCCACTCCCAGTTAAGCCCTCATGTTACAATGCAGGAGGACTGGGCTTCAACACCCTGGTTCCCACCTGCCAGGGGAAATCTTTACAAGTGGTGCGGAAGTGCTGCAGTTGTCTCTCTCTGTGTCTCAAACTCTCTCTACCTCCCTTCACTCTCAATTCCTGTCTATTTTTTCCAGTGAATAATCAAGAAAATAGAAAGTAAAAAAAGAAAAAGGAAAAGGAAATATTCCACGACTTCAAATGGGCTACTCAGGACAATGCTTTCCTTGTTAAGATCCTCACAGCATTCCATATGCAGAAAGGCAAAGACGCCATGTATTTTTTAACCCAGTTTTTATATTTATTTATTTAGGTGCTTATTCATTTTTGTTATTGATGAATTAATGTTTTACATTTGACATTGACTAAGGATCTGACACCAGCGGACTCCAGTACCCCTATATGGTACTCTGCCTCTATAAAACCGATCCATTGACCTGTCCATCCATCCATCCATCCACCCATACATCTATCCATCCATTCATCCATCCATCCATCCATCCATCCATCCATCCATCCATCCACCAGTAAACCAAGCTGAGTACAAAAGGTGATCTCTCCTTGAATGGTGAGGAGAAACAACGATGCATAGGTAGGTTGCAAAGGGGCCAGTTTGGCTGAATAGGGCAGAGGGGCTGAACCAGGGAATGTGTTGGGGCGTGTGGGTTTGGGTGGGGTGAGCCGGAGACCCTGTGAGCTGGGTCACATTAGGGGCAGGCAGGGGGTGGAAGGGGTTGTGAACAGCTGTCACTGGAGAACCATCACAAGTGCTGGAGCTGGTGAGCAGGGCACCTGGAAGAGAGGACAGACAAAGGAGAGAAGCAAAGTGCGGAGGAGAAGAGGGGGGAGAGGATGGTGAGGACAGGAGAGGACAGGAGAGGACAGGATTGGAGGGGACCTGAGAAACCTACCTGGACAAAGGCAGCATACAGACATCCAGCAAGGCAGGCAGGCATGCTGGCAGCTCTGGCCTGGGCTCCCTGGATCCCGTGCGCACCTGCACCTGTCTTCTCTTGGCTGCCAGCCCTGAGGTCCCTCGTCGGTCAGCACTGTCTTCCCATCCTTCCGTCCCTCTGCCAGGGCCCAGGCGTCTGGGCGCTGTTGCCTGACCTAGTGGCAGGGCAGTTGGGCTGCCCAGTGCTTGTGTGGCCAGCACAGATTGCCAGGGGCTAGGACATCACAGAGGGCTCCTGTGGTTGCTAGGCCACGGGGACCCCGCCCATCCAGTTGACCAGCAGCCATGACCCCCACGCTGAACTTGACCTGAGGGGCGGTGGCCAGCCACCAGAGCCAGAGCCCCAGGCCAAAGCAGGTGCTGGTCGGCCGGGCCAAGGGGCTGTGGGCAGATTGGTGTGTGTCTGGGCATGGGGCTGGCATCTGACAGTCCAGGGCGGGGGACCAAGGTCCGCCAGGCCCCTCTCCCACCAGGTGCACTGACACACAGTCTTGCTGACTGACTGACAGTCCCCGCCCCAGAGATACCCACACCAAGTCCCTGGGTGCCCTGAGCTGCCCCTGAGGGTTGGTGGGTGCCTGCCTGGACACATGCCTCCTTAAGGGAGGCCTCTATTAATCCCGTTGCCTACTGACAGCTGCCCTCCTGCCCCTCCTCCTCCTCCTCCGCCTCCTCCTCCTCCTCTTCTTCCTCCTCCTCTTCCTCCTCCTCCTCCTCCTCTTCCTCCTCCTCCTCCTCCACCCCCTCCTCCTTTTCCTCATCCTCAGAGGGACTCACTCAGGGCCCTTGGCCTAGGCAAGCCAGGGCTGCTGCTCTGGCTTCTGCAGCTTCTATCCAGTGGGGGGGGTGTAGGAACCTGTTCCTGTCAGTCCCTGATTCCTGGGACCTTCCATGCCTCCAGCTCCCCCCACTCTCAGGTCCTGACCCCTCCTCAAGGATGCCCCCTTTCCCCTTACCCTCTGTCCCCCAGCTCCCAACTAACATCTACTCTGTTCCTCCCTGCGCTACTTTACTGCCACCCTGCTTCTGCCCTTCAGCCCTGAGGGCCCAGGGCCAGCCCAGCTGCCATCTCACCATCCAGCAGGGGGACCTGCCCTAACCCCCTGCAACCACACCCACACACACAGCCATGCACACACTCCTGGGCTCCCCTGCCTGCAGCCTGCCTCTCAAACAGTCTCCTTCTGCCCCCTAGCCCCCTTACAGCCTCTGCCATGGACCCCCACAGACACCTGGGCAGGAGCAGTGCAGACATGCAAACAGCTCCCCTCGCCCCCACTCCAGTTGCTCCAAGGTTGTCAAGAGTCTTTTTTTCATGCTGTAGGGGAGGGAGTTGAGACAGTCCAATGTCCTGGGGAGCAAGAACTGCAAACAGTCCATCTACAATGTAACATTTGGGTCTCAGGCCGCCCAATCCCTAGTGCGCTGTGCAGACCTTTGACTGGCAAAAACACCCCATCTGAGCGTGAGATCTGGCTGGGCTAGTGGCTCTTTCTGTAGACTAAGAGACAGACAGACAGAGTTTTCAGGTTCAAAACCTATACTTGCCAGAAGATGGTCATTCACTTCGGTAAAAAAAAAAAAAAAAAAAAAGGCTTTTTATTTTTTTTTTCCCCTGCCTGGGTAACCTGTCTGCTGCCTGTTTCAAAGTGAAAAAAGGGAAAAATCTTTTTTGGAGGGAAAAGGACCAAAATGCAGGCAGGTGGACTCCGTGGAGGGTGGATGGGAAGTTGCTCCTGCCCTGGCACTAGAGCCCCAGCTGCTGTTCCAGGTGCTCTCTGATAACAGAGATCTCCATGTGTCCTGTCATGACACTGTCTCCAGGACTGACCCTCAGGATAATGAGGAATCAAAACGAGGCAGGCGATACTGCCTTCAAAAGTAAATCCAGGGAGGTTTGGCGGTATGTCAGAGGGTTAAGGGCTTGTGGCGCTCACGAATAGAGGGGACAGGTGGAAGGATTTGGGGTCTGGCCCCCAGACCGCCACCTGCAGGGGAGTCGCTTTACAGGGGGTGAAGCAGGTCTTTAGGAGCTCTATCTTTCTCTCCCACCCTGTATTTCCTCTGCTCTCTCCTTTTCTGTCTGTCAGATGCAAGGTCAGTAACAACAACAACAACAAAAACAATAACCACCACAGTGACCAAGCAACAAGGGCAGCAAAAGGGGAACAAATGGAGTGCAGGAGCTGTGGATTATTCGTGGCGTAGGCACTCAGCTGTGGCAATAACCCCTTGAGGCAATCAATCCATACATGAAGAAGTAATACAGGTAACAGAGACGTATATGTCCCTGTGTGTTTCCACTGAGTTAATGTAAATGCACTTTTATTTACTTCTTCATTTATTTATTACCTTGCCACGAGAATTTCTTTTCATTGCTAAAAAAAAGTGTCCCATCATGGGTACCAGGTGGTGCCACTCCCAGTTAAGCCCTCATGTTACAATGCAGGAGGACTGGGCTTCAACACCCTGGTTCCCACCTGCCAGGGGAAATCTTTACAAGTGGTGCGGAAGTGCTGCAGTTGTCTCTCTCTGTGTCTCAAACTCTCTCTACCTCCCTTCACTCTCAATTCCTGTCTATTTTTTCCAGTGAATAATCAAGAAAATAGAAAGTAAAAAAAGAAAAAGGAAAAGGAAATATTCCACGACTTCAAATGGGCTACTCAGGACAATGCTTTCCTTGTTAAGATCCTCACAGCATTCCATATGCAGAAAGGCAAAGACGCCATGTATTTTTTAACCCAGTTTTTATATTTATTTATTTATTTATTTAGGTGCTTATTCATTTTTGTTATTGATGAATTAATGTTTTACATTTGACATTGACTAAGGATCTGACACCAGCGGACTCCAGTACCCCTATATGGTACTCTGCCTCTATAAAACCGATCCATTGACCTGTCCATCCATCCATCCATCCACCCATACATCTATCCATCCATTCATCCATCCATCCATCCATCCATCCATCCATCCATCCATCCACCAGTAAACCAAGCTGAGTACAAAAGGTGATCTCTCCTTGAATGGTGAGGAGAAACAACGATGCATAGGTAGGTTGCAAAGGGGCCAGTTTGGCTGAATAGGGCAGAGGGGCTGAACCAGGGAATGTGTTGGGGCGTGTGGGTTTGGGTGGGGTGAGCCGGAGACCCTGTGAGCTGGGTCACATTAGGGGCAGGCAGGGGGTGGAAGGGGTTGTGAACAGCTGTCACTGGAGAACCATCACAAGTGCTGGAGCTGGTGAGCAGGGCACCTGGAAGAGAGGACAGACAAAGGAGAGAAGCAACTTGCGGAGGAGAAGAGGGGGGAGAGGATGGTGAGGACAGGAGAGGACAGGAGAGGACAGGATTGGAGGGGACCTGAGAAACCTACCTGGACAAAGGCAGCATACAGACATCCAGCAAGGCAGGCAGGCATGCTGGCAGCTCTGGCCTGGGCTCCCTGGATCCCGTGCGCACCTGCACCTGTCTTCTCTTGGCTGCCAGCCCTGAGGTCCCTCGTCGGTCAGCACTGTCTTCCCATCCTTCCGTCCCTCTGCCAGGGCCCAGGCGTCTGGGCGCTGTTGCCTGACCTAGTGGCAGGGCAGTTGGGCTGCCCAGTGCTTGTGTGGCCAGCACAGATTGCCAGGGGCTAGGACATCACAGAGGGCTCCTGTGGTTGCTAGGCCACGGGGACCCCGCCCATCCAGTTGACCAGCAGCCATGACCCCCACGCTGAACTTGACCTGAGGGGCGGTGGCCAGCCACCAGAGCCAGAGCCCCAGGCCAAAGCAGGTGCTGGTCGGCCGGGCCAAGGGGCTGTGGGCAGATTGGTGTGTGTCTGGGCATGGGGCTGGCATCTGACAGTCCAGGGCGGGGGACCAAGGTCCGCCAGGCCCCTCTCCCACCAGGTGCACTGACACACAGTCTTGCTGACTGACTGACAGTCCCCGCCCCAGAGATACCCACACCAAGTCCCTGGGTGCCTTGAGCTGCCCCTGAGGGTTGGTGGGTGCCTGCCTGGACACATGCCTCCTTAAGGGAGGCCTCTATTAATCCCGTTGCCTACTGACAGCTGCCCTCCTGCCCCTCCTCCTCCTCCTCCGCCTCCTCCTCCTCCTCTTCTTCCTCCTCCTCTTCCTCCTCCTCCTCCTCCTCTTCCTCCTCCTCCTCCTCCACCCCCTCCTCCTTTTCCTCATCCTCAGAGGGACTCACTCAGGGCCCTTGGCCTAGGCAAGCCAGGGCTGCTGCTCTGGCTTCTGCAGCTTCTATCCAGTGGGGGGGTGTAGGAACCTGTTCCTGTCAGTCCCTGATTCCTGGGACCTTCCATGCCTCCAGCTCCCCCCACTCTCAGGTCCTGACCCCTCCTCAAGGATGCCCCCTTTCCCCTTACCCTCTGTCCCCCAGCTCCCAACTAACATCTACTCTGTTCCTCCCTGCGCTACTTTACTGCCACCCTGCTTCTGCCCTTCAGCCCTGAGGGCCCAGGGCCAGCCCAGCTGCCATCTCACCATCCAGCAGGGGGACCTGCCCTAACCCCCTGCAACCACACCCACACACACAGCCATGCACACACTCCTGGGCTCCCCTGCCTGCAGCCTGCCTCTCAAACAGTCTCCTTCTGCCCCCTAGCCCCCTTACAGCCTCTGCCACGGACCCCCACAGACACCTGGGCAGGAGCAGTGCAGACATGCAAACAGCTCCCCTCGCCCCCACTCCAGTTGCTCCAAGGTTGTCAAGAGTCTTTTTTTCATGCTGTAGGGGAGGGAGTTGAGACAGTCCAATGTCCTGGGGAGCAAGAACTGCAAACAGTCCATCTACAATGTAACATTTGGGTCTCAGGCCGCCCAATCCCTAGTGCGCTGTGCAGACCTTTGACTGGCAAAAACACCCCATCTGAGCGTGAGATCTGGCTGGGCTAGTGGCTCTTTCTGTAGACTAAGAGACAGACAGACAGAGTTTTCAGGTTCAAAACCTATACTTGCCAGAAGATGGTCATTCACTTCGGTAAAAAAAAAAAAAAAAAAAAAAAAGGCTTTTTTTATTTTTTTTTTTTTCCCCTGCCTGGGTAACCAGTCTGCTGCCTGTTTCAAAGTGAAAAAAGGGAAAAATCTTTTTTGGAGGGAAAAGGACCAAAATGCAGGCAGGTGGACTCCGTGGAGGGTGGATGGGAAGTTGCTCCTGCCCTGGCACTAGAGCCCCAGCTGCTGTTCCAGGTGCTCTCTGATAACAGAGATCTCCGTGTGTCTTGTCATGACACTGTCTCCAGGACTGACCCTCAGGATAATGAGGAATCAAAACGAGGCAGGCGATACTGCCTTCAAAAGTAAATCCAGGGAGGTTTGGCGGTATGTCAGAGGGTTAAGGGCTTGTGGCGCTCACGAATAGAGGGGACAGGTGGAAGGATTTGGGGTCTGGCCCCCAGACCGCCACCTGCAGGGGAGTCGCTTTACAGGGGGTGAAGCAGGTCTTTAGGAGCTCTATCTTTCTCTCCCACCCTGTATTTCCTATGCTCTCTCCTTTTGTGTCTGTCAGATGCAAGGTCAGTAACAACAACAACAACAAAAACAATAACCACCACAGTGACCAAGCAACAAGGGCAGCAAAAGGGGAACAAATGGAGTGCAGGAGCTGTGGATTATTCATGGCGTAGGCACTCAGCTGTGGCAATAACCCCTTGAGGCAATCAATCCATACATGAAGAAGTAATACAGGTAACAGAGACGTATATGTCCCTGTGTGTTTCCACTGAGTTAATGTAAATGCACTTTTATTTACTTCTTCATTTATTTATTACCTTGCCACGAGAATTTCTTTTCATTGCTAAAAAAAAGTGTCCCATCATGGGTACCAGGTGGTGCCACTCCCAGTTAAGCCCTCATGTTACAATGCAGGAGGACTGGGCTTCAACACCCTGGTTCCCACCTGCCAGGGGAAATCTTTACAAGTGGTGCGGAAGTGCTGCAGTTGTCTCTCTCTGTGTCTCAAACACTCTCTACCTCCCTTCACTCTCAATTCCTGTCTATTTTTTCCAGTGAATAATCAAGAAAATAGAAAGTAAAAAAAGAAAAAGGAAAAGGAAATATTCCACGACTTCAAATGGGCTACTCAGGACAATGCTTTCCTTGTTAAGATCCTCACAGCATTCCATATGCAGAAAGGCAAAGACGCCATGTATTTTTTAACCCAGTTTTTATATTTATTTATTTAGGTGCTTATTCATTTTTGTTATTGATGAATTAATGTTTTACATTTGACATTGACTAAGGATCTGACACCAGCGGACTCCAGTACCCCTATATGGTACTCTGCCTCTATAAAACCGATCCATTGACCTGTCCATCCATCCATCCATCCACCCATACATCTATCCATCCATTCATCCATCCATCCATCCATCCATCCATCCATCCATCCATCCATCCACCAGTAAACCAAGCTGAGTACAAAAGGTGATCTCTCCTTGAATGGTGAGGAGAAACAACGATGCATAGGTAGGTTGCAAAGGGGCCAGTTTGGCTGAATAGGGCAGAGGGGCTGAACCAGGGAATGTGTTGGGGCGTGTGGGTTTGGGTGGGGTGAGCCGGAGACCCTGTGAGCTGGGTCACATTAGGGGCAGGCAGGGGGTGGAAGGGGTTGTGAACAGCTGTCACTGGAGAACCATCACAAGTGCTGGAGCTGGTGAGCAGGGCACCTGGAAGAGAGGACAGACAAAGGAGAGAAGCAAAGTGCGGAGGAGAAGAGGGGGGAGAGGATGGTGAGGACAGGAGAGGACAGGAGAGGACAGGATTGGAGGGGACCTGAGAAACCTACCTGGACAAAGGCAGCATACAGACATCCAGCAAGGCAGGCAGGCATGCTGGCAGCTCTGGCCTGGGCTCCCTGGATCCCGTGCGCACCTGCACCTGTCTTCTCTTGGCTGCCAGCCCTGAGGTCCCTCGTCGGTCAGCACTGTCTTCCCATCCTTCCGTCCCTCTGCCAGGGCCCAGGCGTCTGGGCGCTGTTGCCTGACCTAGTGGCAGGGCAGTTGGGCTGCCCAGTGCTTGTGTGGCCAGCACAGATTGCCAGGGGCTAGGACATCACAGAGGGCTCCTGTGGTTGCTAGGCCACGGGGACCCCGCCCATCCAGTTGACCAGCAGCCATGACCCCCACGCTGAACTTGACCTGAGGGGCGGTGGCCAGCCACCAGAGCCAGAGCCCCAGGCCAAAGCAGGTGCTGGTCGGCCGGGCCAAGGGGCTGTGGGCAGATTGGTGTGTGTCTGGGCATGGGGCTGGCATCTGACAGTCCAGGGCGGGGGACCAAGGTCCGCCAGGCCCCTCTCCCACCAGGTGCACTGACACACAGTCTTGCTGACTGACTGACAGTCCCCGCCCCAGAGATACCCACACCAAGTCCCTGGGTGCCCTGAGCTGCCCCTGAGGGTTGGTGGGTGCCTGCCTGGACACATGCCTCCTTAAGGGAGGCCTCTATTAATCCCGTTGCCTACTGACAGCTGCCCTCCTGCCCCTCCTCCTCCTCCTCCGCCTCCTCCTCCTCCTCTTCTTCCTCCTCCTCTTCCTCCTCCTCCTCCTCCTCTTCCTCCTCCTCCTCCTCCACCCCCTCCTCCTTTTCCTCATCCTCAGAGGGACTCACTCAGGGCCCTTGGCCTAGGCAAGCCAGGGCTGCTGCTCTGGCTTCTGCAGCTTCTATCCAGTGGGGGGGGTGTAGGAACCTGTTCCTGTCAGTCCCTGATTCCTGGGACCTTCCATGCCTCCAGCTCCCCCCACTCTCAGGTCCTGACCCCTCCTCAAGGATGCCCCCTTTCCCCTTACCCTCTGTCCCCCAGCTCCCAACTAACATCTACTCTGTTCCTCCCTGCGCTACTTTACTGCCACCCTGCTTCTGCCCTTCAGCCCTGAGGGCCCAGGGCCAGCCCAGCTGCCATCTCACCATCCAGCAGGGGGACCTGCCCTAACCCCCTGCAACCACACCCACACACACAGCCATGCACACACTCCTGGGCTCCCCTGCCTGCAGCCTGCCTCTCAAACACTCTCCTTCTGCCCCCTAGCCCCCTTACAGCCTCTGCCATGGACCCCCACAGACACCTGGGCAGGAGCAGTGCAGACATGCAAACAGCTCCCCTCGCCCCCACTCCAGTTGCTCCAAGGTTGTCAAGAGTCTTTTTTTCATGCTGTAGGGGAGGGAGTTGAGACAGTCCAATGTCCTGGGGAGCAAGAACTGCAAACAGTCCATCTACAATGTAACATTTGGGTCTCAGGCCGCCCAATCCCTAGTGCGCTGTGCAGACCTTTGACTGGCAAAAACACCCCATCTGAGCGTGAGATCTGGCTGGGCTAGTGGCTCTTTCTGTAGACTAAGAGACAGACAGACAGAGTTTTCAGGTTCAAAACCTATACTTGCCAGAAGATGGTCATTCACTTCGGTAAAAAAAAAAAAAAAAAAAAAAAGGCTTTTTATTTTTTTTTTCCCCTGCCTGGGTAACCTGTCTGCTGCCTGTTTCAAAGTGAAAAAAGGGAAAAATCTTTTTTGGAGGGAAAAGGACCAAAATGCAGGCAGGTGGACTCCGTGGAGGGTGGATGGGAAGTTGCTCCTGCCCTGGCACTAGAGCCCCAGCTGCTGTTCCAGGTGCTCTCTGATAACAGAGATCTCCATGTGTCGTGTCATGACACTGTCTCCAGGACTGACCCTCAGGATAATGAGGAATCAAAACGAGGCAGGCGATACTGCCTTCAAAAGTAAATCCAGGGAGGTTTGGCGGTATGTCAGAGGGTTAAGGGCTTGTGGCGCTCACGAATAGAGGGGACAGGTGGAAGGATTTGGGGTCTGGCCCCCAGACCGCCACCTGCAGGGGAGTCGCTTTACAGGGGGTGAAGCAGGTCTTTAGGAGCTCTATCTTTCTCTCCCACCCTGTATTTCCTCTGCTCTCTCCTTTTCTGTCTGTCAGATGCAAGGTCAGTAACAACAACAACAACAAAAACAATAACCACCACAGTGACCAAGCAACAAGGGCAGCAAAAGGGGAACAAATGGAGTGCAGGAGCTGTGGATTATTCGTGGCGTAGGCACTCAGCTGTGGCAATAACCCCTTGAGGCAATCAATCCATACATGAAGAAGTAATACAGGTAACAGAGACGTATATGTCCCTGTGTGTTTCCACTGAGTTAATGTAAATGCACTTTTATTTACTTCTTCATTTATTTATTACCTTGCCACGAGAATTTCTTTTCATTGCTAAAAAAAAGTGTCCCATCATGGGTACCAGGTGGTGCCACTCCCAGTTAAGCCCTCATGTTACAATGCAGGAGGACTGGGCTTCAACACCCTGGTTCCCACCTGCCAGGGGAAATCTTTACAAGTGGTGCGGAAGTGCTGCAGTTGTCTCTCTCTGTGTCTCAAACTCTCTCTACCTCCCTTCACTCTCAATTCCTGTCTATTTTTTCCAGTGAATAATCAAGAAAATAGAAAGTAAAAAAAGAAAAAGGAAAAGGAAATATTCCACGACTTCAAATGGGCTACTCAGGACAATGCTTTCCTTGTTAAGATCCTCACAGCATTCCATATGCAGAAAGGCAAAGACGCCATGTATTTTTTAACCCAGTTTTTATATTTATTTATTTAGGTGCTTATTCATTTTTGTTATTGATGAATTAATGTTTTACATTTGACATTGACTAAGGATCTGACACCAGCGGACTCCAGTACCCCTATATGGTACTCTGCCTCTATAAAACCGATCCATTGACCTGTCCATCCATCCATCCATCCACCCATACATCTATCCATCCATTCATCCATCCATCCATCCATCCATCCATCCATCCATCCATCCATCCACCAGTAAACCAAGCTGAGTACAAAAGGTGATCTCTCCTTGAATGGTGAGGAGAAACAACGATGCATAGGTAGGTTGCAAAGGGGCCAGTTTGGCTGAATAGGGCAGAGGGGCTGAACCAGGGAATGTGTTGGGGCGTGTGGGTTTGGGTGGGGTGAGCCGGAGACCCTGTGAGCTGGGTCACATTAGGGGCAGGCAGGGGGTGGAAGGGGTTGTGAACAGCTGTCACTGGAGAACCATCACAAGTGCTGGAGCTGGTGAGCAGGGCACCTGGAAGAGAGGACAGACAAAGGAGAGAAGCAACTTGCGGAGGAGAAGAGGGGGGAGAGGATGGTGAGGACAGGAGAGGACAGGAGAGGACAGGATTGGAGGGGACCTGAGAAACCTACCTGGACAAAGGCAGCATACAGACATCCAGCAAGGCAGGCAGGCATGCTGGCAGCTCTGGCCTGGGCTCCCTGGATCCCGTGCGCACCTGCACCTGTCTTCTCTTGGCTGCCAGCCCTGAGGTCCCTCGTCGGTCAGCACTGTCTTCCCATCCTTCCGTCCCTCTGCCAGGGCCCAGGCGTCTGGGCGCTGTTGCCTGACCTAGTGGCAGGGCAGTTGGGCTGCCCAGTGCTTGTGTGGCCAGCACAGATTGCCAGGGGCTAGGACATCACAGAGGGCTCCTGTGGTTGCTAGGCCACGGGGACCCCGCCCATCCAGTTGACCAGCAGCCATGACCCCCACGCTGAACTTGACCTGAGGGGCGGTGGCCAGCCACCAGAGCCAGAGCCCCAGGCCAAAGCAGGTGCTGGTCGGCCGGGCCAAGGGGCTGTGGGCAGATTGGTGTGTGTCTGGGCATGGGGCTGGCATCTGACAGTCCAGGGCGGGGGACCAAGGTCCGCCAGGCCCCTCTCCCACCAGGTGCACTGACACACAGTCTTGCTGACTGACTGACAGTCCCCGCCCCAGAGATACCCACACCAAGTCCCTGGGTGCCTTGAGCTGCCCCTGAGGGTTGGTGGGTGCCTGCCTGGACACATGCCTCCTTAAGGGAGGCCTCTATTAATCCCGTTGCCTACTGACAGCTGCCCTCCTGCCCCTCCTCCTCCTCCTCCGCCTCCTCCTCCTCCTCTTCTTCCTCCTCCTCTTCCTCCTCCTCCTCCTCCTCTTCCTCCTCCTCCTCCTCCACCCCCTCCTCCTTTTCCTCATCCTCAGAGGGACTCACTCAGGGCCCTTGGCCTAGGCAAGCCAGGGCTGCTGCTCTGGCTTCTGCAGCTTCTATCCAGTGGGGGGGTGTAGGAACCTGTTCCTGTCAGTCCCTGATTCCTGGGACCTTCCATGCCTCCAGCTCCCCCCACTCTCAGGTCCTGACCCCTCCTCAAGGATGCCCCCTTTCCCCTTACCCTCTGTCCCCCAGCTCCCAACTAACATCTACTCTGTTCCTCCCTGCGCTACTTTACTGCCACCCTGCTTCTGCCCTTCAGCCCTGAGGGCCCAGGGCCAGCCCAGCTGCCATCTCACCATCCAGCAGGGGGACCTGCCCTAACCCCCTGCAACCACACCCACACACACAGCCATGCACACACTCCTGGGCTCCCCTGCCTGCAGCCTGCCTCTCAAACAGTCTCCTTCTGCCCCCTAGCCCCCTTACAGCCTCTGCCACGGACCCCCACAGACACCTGGGCAGGAGCAGTGCAGACATGCAAACAGCTCCCCTCGCCCCCACTCCAGTTGCTCCAAGGTTGTCAAGAGTCTTTTTTTCATGCTGTAGGGGAGGGAGTTGAGACAGTCCAATGTCCTGGGGAGCAAGAACTGCAAACAGTCCATCTACAATGTAACATTTGGGTCTCAGGCCGCCCAATCCCTAGTGCGCTGTGCAGACCTTTGACTGGCAAAAACACCCCATCTGAGCGTGAGATCTGGCTGGGCTAGTGGCTCTTTCTGTAGACTAAGAGACAGACAGACAGAGTTTTCAGGTTCAAAACCTATACTTGCCAGAAGATGGTCATTCACTTCGGTAAAAAAAAAAAAAAAAAAAAAAAAGGCTTTTTTTATTTTTTTTTTTTTCCCCTGCCTGGGTAACCAGTCTGCTGCCTGTTTCAAAGTGAAAAAAGGGAAAAATCTTTTTTGGAGGGAAAAGGACCAAAATGCAGGCAGGTGGACTCCGTGGAGGGTGGATGGGAAGTTGCTCCTGCCCTGGCACTAGAGCCCCAGCTGCTGTTCCAGGTGCTCTCTGATAACAGAGATCTCCGTGTGTCTTGTCATGACACTGTCTCCAGGACTGACCCTCAGGATAATGAGGAATCAAAACGAGGCAGGCGATACTGCCTTCAAAAGTAAATCCAGGGAGGTTTGGCGGTATGTCAGAGGGTTAAGGGCTTGTGGCGCTCACGAATAGAGGGGACAGGTGGAAGGATTTGGGGTCTGGCCCCCAGACCGCCACCTGCAGGGGAGTCGCTTTACAGGGGGTGAAGCAGGTCTTTAGGAGCTCTATCTTTCTCTCCCACCCTGTATTTCCTATGCTCTCTCCTTTTGTGTCTGTCAGATGCAAGGTCAGTAACAACAACAACAACAAAAACAATAACCACCACAGTGACCAAGCAACAAGGGCAGCAAAAGGGGAACAAATGGAGTGCAGGAGCTGTGGATTATTCATGGCGTAGGCACTCAGCTGTGGCAATAACCCCTTGAGGCAATCAATCCATACATGAAGAAGTAATACAGGTAACAGAGACGTATATGTCCCTGTGTGTTTCCACTGAGTTAATGTAAATGCACTTTTATTTACTTCTTCATTTATTTATTACCTTGCCACGAGAATTTCTTTTCATTGCTAAAAAAAAGTGTCCCATCATGGGTACCAGGTGGTGCCACTCCCAGTTAAGCCCTCATGTTACAATGCAGGAGGACTGGGCTTCAACACCCTGGTTCCCACCTGCCAGGGGAAATCTTTACAAGTGGTGCGGAAGTGCTGCAGTTGTCTCTCTCTGTGTCTCAAACACTCTCTACCTCCCTTCACTCTCAATTCCTGTCTATTTTTTCCAGTGAATAATCAAGAAAATAGAAAGTAAAAAAAGAAAAAGGAAAAGGAAATATTCCACGACTTCAAATGGGCTACTCAGGACAATGCTTTCCTTGTTAAGATCCTCACAGCATTCCATATGCAGAAAGGCAAAGACGCCATGTATTTTTTAACCCAGTTTTTATATTTATTTATTTAGGTGCTTATTCATTTTTGTTATTGATGAATTAATGTTTTACATTTGACATTGACTAAGGATCTGACACCAGCGGACTCCAGTACCCCTATATGGTACTCTGCCTCTATAAAACCGATCCATTGACCTGTCCATCCATCCATCCATCCACCCATACATCTATCCATCCATTCATCCATCCATCCATCCATCCATCCATCCATCCATCCATCCACCAGTAAACCAAGCTGAGTACAAAAGGTGATCTCTCCTTGAATGGTGAGGAGAAACAACGATGCATAGGTAGGTTGCAAAGGGGCCAGTTTGGCTGAATAGGGCAGAGGGGCTGAACCAGGGAATGTGTTGGGGCGTGTGGGTTTGGGTGGGGTGAGCCGGAGACCCTGTGAGCTGGGTCACATTAGGGGCAGGCAGGGGGTGGAAGGGGTTGTGAACAGCTGTCACTGGAGAACCATCACAAGTGCTGGAGCTGGTGAGCAGGGCACCTGGAAGAGAGGACAGACAAAGGAGAGAAGCAAAGTGCGGAGGAGAAGAGGGGGGAGAGGATGGTGAGGACAGGAGAGGACAGGAGAGGACAGGATTGGAGGGGACCTGAGAAACCTACCTGGACAAAGGCAGCATACAGACATCCAGCAAGGCAGGCAGGCATGCTGGCAGCTCTGGCCTGGGCTCCCTGGATCCCGTGCGCACCTGCACCTGTCTTCTCTTGGCTGCCAGCCCTGAGGTCCCTCGTCGGTCAGCACTGTCTTCCCATCCTTCCGTCCCTCTGCCAGGGCCCAGGCGTCTGGGCGCTGTTGCCTGACCTAGTGGCAGGGCAGTTGGGCTGCCCAGTGCTTGTGTGGCCAGCACAGATTGCCAGGGGCTAGGACATCACAGAGGGCTCCTGTGGTTGCTAGGCCACGGGGACCCCGCCCATCCAGTTGACCAGCAGCCATGACCCCCACGCTGAACTTGACCTGAGGGGCGGTGGCCAGCCACCAGAGCCAGAGCCCCAGGCCAAAGCAGGTGCTGGTCGGCCGGGCCAAGGGGCTGTGGGCAGATTGGTGTGTGTCTGGGCATGGGGCTGGCATCTGACAGTCCAGGGCGGGGGACCAAGGTCCGCCAGGCCCCTCTCCCACCAGGTGCACTGACACACAGTCTTGCTGACTGACTGACAGTCCCCGCCCCAGAGATACCCACACCAAGTCCCTGGGTGCCCTGAGCTGCCCCTGAGGGTTGGTGGGTGCCTGCCTGGACACATGCCTCCTTAAGGGAGGCCTCTATTAATCCCGTTGCCTACTGACAGCTGCCCTCCTGCCCCTCCTCCTCCTCCTCCGCCTCCTCCTCCTCCTCTTCTTCCTCCTCCTCTTCCTCCTCCTCCTCCTCCTCTTCCTCCTCCTCCTCCTCCACCCCCTCCTCCTTTTCCTCATCCTCAGAGGGACTCACTCAGGGCCCTTGGCCTAGGCAAGCCAGGGCTGCTGCTCTGGCTTCTGCAGCTTCTATCCAGTGGGGGGGGTGTAGGAACCTGTTCCTGTCAGTCCCTGATTCCTGGGACCTTCCATGCCTCCAGCTCCCCCCACTCTCAGGTCCTGACCCCTCCTCAAGGATGCCCCCTTTCCCCTTACCCTCTGTCCCCCAGCTCCCAACTAACATCTACTCTGTTCCTCCCTGCGCTACTTTACTGCCACCCTGCTTCTGCCCTTCAGCCCTGAGGGCCCAGGGCCAGCCCAGCTGCCATCTCACCATCCAGCAGGGGGACCTGCCCTAACCCCCTGCAACCACACCCACACACACAGCCATGCACACACTCCTGGGCTCCCCTGCCTGCAGCCTGCCTCTCAAACACTCTCCTTCTGCCCCCTAGCCCCCTTACAGCCTCTGCCATGGACCCCCACAGACACCTGGGCAGGAGCAGTGCAGACATGCAAACAGCTCCCCTCGCCCCCACTCCAGTTGCTCCAAGGTTGTCAAGAGTCTTTTTTTCATGCTGTAGGGGAGGGAGTTGAGACAGTCCAATGTCCTGGGGAGCAAGAACTGCAAACAGTCCATCTACAATGTAACATTTGGGTCTCAGGCCGCCCAATCCCTAGTGCGCTGTGCAGACCTTTGACTGGCAAAAACACCCCATCTGAGCGTGAGATCTGGCTGGGCTAGTGGCTCTTTCTGTAGACTAAGAGACAGACAGACAGAGTTTTCAGGTTCAAAACCTATACTTGCCAGAAGATGGTCATTCACTTCGGTAAAAAAAAAAAAAAAAAAAAAAAGGCTTTTTATTTTTTTTTTCCCCTGCCTGGGTAACCTGTCTGCTGCCTGTTTCAAAGTGAAAAAAGGGAAAAATCTTTTTTGGAGGGAAAAGGACCAAAATGCAGGCAGGTGGACTCCGTGGAGGGTGGATGGGAAGTTGCTCCTGCCCTGGCACTAGAGCCCCAGCTGCTGTTCCAGGTGCTCTCTGATAACAGAGATCTCCATGTGTCGTGTCATGACACTGTCTCCAGGACTGACCCTCAGGATAATGAGGAATCAAAACGAGGCAGGCGATACTGCCTTCAAAAGTAAATCCAGGGAGGTTTGGCGGTATGTCAGAGGGTTAAGGGCTTGTGGCGCTCACGAATAGAGGGGACAGGTGGAAGGATTTGGGGTCTGGCCCCCAGACCGCCACCTGCAGGGGAGTCGCTTTACAGGGGGTGAAGCAGGTCTTTAGGAGCTCTATCTTTCTCTCCCACCCTGTATTTCCTCTGCTCTCTCCTTTTCTGTCTGTCAGATGCAAGGTCAGTAACAACAACAACAACAAAAACAATAACCACCACAGTGACCAAGCAACAAGGGCAGCAAAAGGGGAACAAATGGAGTGCAGGAGCTGTGGATTATTCGTGGCGTAGGCACTCAGCTGTGGCAATAACCCCTTGAGGCAATCAATCCATACATGAAGAAGTAATACAGGTAACAGAGACGTATATGTCCCTGTGTGTTTCCACTGAGTTAATGTAAATGCACTTTTATTTACTTCTTCATTTATTTATTACCTTGCCACGAGAATTTCTTTTCATTGCTAAAAAAAAGTGTCCCATCATGGGTACCAGGTGGTGCCACTCCCAGTTAAGCCCTCATGTTACAATGCAGGAGGACTGGGCTTCAACACCCTGGTTCCCACCTGCCAGGGGAAATCTTTACAAGTGGTGCGGAAGTGCTGCAGTTGTCTCTCTCTGTGTCTCAAACTCTCTCTACCTCCCTTCACTCTCAATTCCTGTCTATTTTTTCCAGTGAATAATCAAGAAAATAGAAAGTAAAAAAAGAAAAAGGAAAAGGAAATATTCCACGACTTCAAATGGGCTACTCAGGACAATGCTTTCCTTGTTAAGATCCTCACAGCATTCCATATGCAGAAAGGCAAAGACGCCATGTATTTTTTAACCCAGTTTTTATATTTATTTATTTAGGTGCTTATTCATTTTTGTTATTGATGAATTAATGTTTTACATTTGACATTGACTAAGGATCTGACACCAGCGGACTCCAGTACCCCTATATGGTACTCTGCCTCTATAAAACCGATCCATTGACCTGTCCATCCATCCATCCATCCACCCATACATCTATCCATCCATTCATCCATCCATCCATCCATCCATCCATCCATCCATCCATCCATCCACCAGTAAACCAAGCTGAGTACAAAAGGTGATCTCTCCTTGAATGGTGAGGAGAAACAACGATGCATAGGTAGGTTGCAAAGGGGCCAGTTTGGCTGAATAGGGCAGAGGGGCTGAACCAGGGAATGTGTTGGGGCGTGTGGGTTTGGGTGGGGTGAGCCGGAGACCCTGTGAGCTGGGTCACATTAGGGGCAGGCAGGGGGTGGAAGGGGTTGTGAACAGCTGTCACTGGAGAACCATCACAAGTGCTGGAGCTGGTGAGCAGGGCACCTGGAAGAGAGGACAGACAAAGGAGAGAAGCAACTTGCGGAGGAGAAGAGGGGGGAGAGGATGGTGAGGACAGGAGAGGACAGGAGAGGACAGGATTGGAGGGGACCTGAGAAACCTACCTGGACAAAGGCAGCATACAGACATCCAGCAAGGCAGGCAGGCATGCTGGCAGCTCTGGCCTGGGCTCCCTGGATCCCGTGCGCACCTGCACCTGTCTTCTCTTGGCTGCCAGCCCTGAGGTCCCTCGTCGGTCAGCACTGTCTTCCCATCCTTCCGTCCCTCTGCCAGGGCCCAGGCGTCTGGGCGCTGTTGCCTGACCTAGTGGCAGGGCAGTTGGGCTGCCCAGTGCTTGTGTGGCCAGCACAGATTGCCAGGGGCTAGGACATCACAGAGGGCTCCTGTGGTTGCTAGGCCACGGGGACCCCGCCCATCCAGTTGACCAGCAGCCATGACCCCCACGCTGAACTTGACCTGAGGGGCGGTGGCCAGCCACCAGAGCCAGAGCCCCAGGCCAAAGCAGGTGCTGGTCGGCCGGGCCAAGGGGCTGTGGGCAGATTGGTGTGTGTCTGGGCATGGGGCTGGCATCTGACAGTCCAGGGCGGGGGACCAAGGTCCGCCAGGCCCCTCTCCCACCAGGTGCACTGACACACAGTCTTGCTGACTGACTGACAGTCCCCGCCCCAGAGATACCCACACCAAGTCCCTGGGTGCCTTGAGCTGCCCCTGAGGGTTGGTGGGTGCCTGCCTGGACACATGCCTCCTTAAGGGAGGCCTCTATTAATCCCGTTGCCTACTGACAGCTGCCCTCCTGCCCCTCCTCCTCCTCCTCCGCCTCCTCCTCCTCCTCTTCTTCCTCCTCCTCTTCCTCCTCCTCCTCCTCCTCTTCCTCCTCCTCCTCCTCCACCCCCTCCTCCTTTTCCTCATCCTCAGAGGGACTCACTCAGGGCCCTTGGCCTAGGCAAGCCAGGGCTGCTGCTCTGGCTTCTGCAGCTTCTATCCAGTGGGGGGGTGTAGGAACCTGTTCCTGTCAGTCCCTGATTCCTGGGACCTTCCATGCCTCCAGCTCCCCCCACTCTCAGGTCCTGACCCCTCCTCAAGGATGCCCCCTTTCCCCTTACCCTCTGTCCCCCAGCTCCCAACTAACATCTACTCTGTTCCTCCCTGCGCTACTTTACTGCCACCCTGCTTCTGCCCTTCAGCCCTGAGGGCCCAGGGCCAGCCCAGCTGCCATCTCACCATCCAGCAGGGGGACCTGCCCTAACCCCCTGCAACCACACCCACACACACAGCCATGCACACACTCCTGGGCTCCCCTGCCTGCAGCCTGCCTCTCAAACAGTCTCCTTCTGCCCCCTAGCCCCCTTACAGCCTCTGCCACGGACCCCCACAGACACCTGGGCAGGAGCAGTGCAGACATGCAAACAGCTCCCCTCGCCCCCACTCCAGTTGCTCCAAGGTTGTCAAGAGTCTTTTTTTCATGCTGTAGGGGAGGGAGTTGAGACAGTCCAATGTCCTGGGGAGCAAGAACTGCAAACAGTCCATCTACAATGTAACATTTGGGTCTCAGGCCGCCCAATCCCTAGTGCGCTGTGCAGACCTTTGACTGGCAAAAACACCCCATCTGAGCGTGAGATCTGGCTGGGCTAGTGGCTCTTTCTGTAGACTAAGAGACAGACAGACAGAGTTTTCAGGTTCAAAACCTATACTTGCCAGAAGATGGTCATTCACTTCGGTAAAAAAAAAAAAAAAAAAAAAAAAGGCTTTTTTTATTTTTTTTTTTTTCCCCTGCCTGGGTAACCAGTCTGCTGCCTGTTTCAAAGTGAAAAAAGGGAAAAATCTTTTTTGGAGGGAAAAGGACCAAAATGCAGGCAGGTGGACTCCGTGGAGGGTGGATGGGAAGTTGCTCCTGCCCTGGCACTAGAGCCCCAGCTGCTGTTCCAGGTGCTCTCTGATAACAGAGATCTCCGTGTGTCTTGTCATGACACTGTCTCCAGGACTGACCCTCAGGATAATGAGGAATCAAAACGAGGCAGGCGATACTGCCTTCAAAAGTAAATCCAGGGAGGTTTGGCGGTATGTCAGAGGGTTAAGGGCTTGTGGCGCTCACGAATAGAGGGGACAGGTGGAAGGATTTGGGGTCTGGCCCCCAGACCGCCACCTGCAGGGGAGTCGCTTTACAGGGGGTGAAGCAGGTCTTTAGGAGCTCTATCTTTCTCTCCCACCCTGTATTTCCTCTGCTCTCTCCTTTTGTGTCTGTCAGATGCAAGGTCAGTAACAACAACAACAACAAAAACAATAACCACCACAGTGACCAAGCAACAAGGGCAGCAAAAGGGGAACAAATGGAGTGCAGGAGCTGTGGATTATTCATGGCGTAGGCACTCAGCTGTGGCAATAACCCCTTGAGGCAATCAATCCATACATGAAGAAGTAATACAGGTAACAGAGACGTATATGTCCCTGTGTGTTTCCACTGAGTTAATGTAAATGCACTTTTATTTACTTCTTCATTTATTTATTACCTTGCCACGAGAATTTCTTTTCATTGCTAAAAAAAAGTGTCCCATCATGGGTACCAGGTGGTGCCACTCCCAGTTAAGCCCTCATGTTACAATGCAGGAGGACTGGGCTTCAACACCCTGGTTCCCACCTGCCAGGGGAAATCTTTACAAGTGGTGCGGAAGTGCTGCAGTTGTCTCTCTCTGTGTCTCAAACACTCTCTACCTCCCTTCACTCTCAATTCCTGTCTATTTTTTCCAGTGAATAATCAAGAAAATAGAAAGTAAAAAAAGAAAAAGGAAAAGGAAATATTCCACGACTTCAAATGGGCTACTCAGGACAATGCTTTCCTTGTTAAGATCCTCACAGCATTCCATATGCAGAAAGGCAAAGACGCCATGTATTTTTTAACCCAGTTTTTATATTTATTTATTTAGGTGCTTATTCATTTTTGTTATTGATGAATTAATGTTTTACATTTGACATTGACTAAGGATCTGACACCAGCGGACTCCAGTACCCCTATATGGTACTCTGCCTCTATAAAACCGATCCATTGACCTGTCCATCCATCCATCCATCCACCCATACATCTATCCATCCATTCATCCATCCATCCATCCATCCATCCATCCATCCATCCACCAGTAAACCAAGCTGAGTACAAAAGGTGATCTCTCCTTGAATGGTGAGGAGAAACAACGATGCATAGGTAGGTTGCAAAGGGGCCAGTTTGGCTGAATAGGGCAGAGGGGCTGAACCAGGGAATGTGTTGGGGCGTGTGGGTTTGGGTGGGGTGAGCCGGAGACCCTGTGAGCTGGGTCACATTAGGGGCAGGCAGGGGGTGGAAGGGGTTGTGAACAGCTGTCACTGGAGAACCATCACAAGTGCTGGAGCTGGTGAGCAGGGCACCTGGAAGAGAGGACAGACAAAGGAGAGAAGCAAAGTGCGGAGGAGAAGAGGGGGGAGAGGATGGTGAGGACAGGAGAGGACAGGAGAGGACAGGATTGGAGGGGACCTGAGAAACCTACCTGGACAAAGGCAGCATACAGACATCCAGCAAGGCAGGCAGGCATGCTGGCAGCTCTGGCCTGGGCTCCCTGGATCCCGTGCGCACCTGCACCTGTCTTCTCTTGGCTGCCAGCCCTGAGGTCCCTCGTCGGTCAGCACTGTCTTCCCATCCTTCCGTCCCTCTGCCAGGGCCCAGGCGTCTGGGCGCTGTTGCCTGACCTAGTGGCAGGGCAGTTGGGCTGCCCAGTGCTTGTGTGGCCAGCACAGATTGCCAGGGGCTAGGACATCACAGAGGGCTCCTGTGGTTGCTAGGCCACGGGGACCCCGCCCATCCAGTTGACCAGCAGCCATGACCCCCACGCTGAACTTGACCTGAGGGGCGGTGGCCAGCCACCAGAGCCAGAGCCCCAGGCCAAAGCAGGTGCTGGTCGGCCGGGCCAAGGGGCTGTGGGCAGATTGGTGTGTGTCTGGGCATGGGGCTGGCATCTGACAGTCCAGGGCGGGGGACCAAGGTCCGCCAGGCCCCTCTCCCACCAGGTGCACTGACACACAGTCTTGCTGACTGACTGACAGTCCCCGCCCCAGAGATACCCACACCAAGTCCCTGGGTGCCTTGAGCTGCCCCTGAGGGTTGGTGGGTGCCTGCCTGGACACATGCCTCCTTAAGGGAGGCCTCTATTAATCCCGTTGCCTACTGACAGCTGCCCTCCTGCCCCTCCTCCTCCTCCTCCGCCTCCTCCTCCTCCTCTTCTTCCTCCTCCTCTTCCTCCTCCTCCTCCTCCTCTTCCTCCTCCTCCTCCTCCACCCCCTCCTCCTTTTCCTCATCCTCAGAGGGACTCACTCAGGGCCCTTGGCCTAGGCAAGCCAGGGCTGCTGCTCTGGCTTCTGCAGCTTCTATCCAGTGGGGGGGTGTAGGAACCTGTTCCTGTCAGTCCCTGATTCCTGGGACCTTCCATGCCTCCAGCTCCCCCCACTCTCAGGTCCTGACCCCTCCTCAAGGATGCCCCCTTTCCCCTTACCCTCTGTCCCCCAGCTCCCAACTAACATCTACTCTGTTCCTCCCTGCGCTACTTTACTGCCACCCTGCTTCTGCCCTTCAGCCCTGAGGGCCCAGGGCCAGCCCAGCTGCCATCTCACCATCCAGCAGGGGGACCTGCCCTAACCCCCTGCAACCACACCCACACACACAGCCATGCACACACTCCTGGGCTCCCCTGCCTGCAGCCTGCCTCTCAAACAGTCTCCTTCTGCCCCCTAGCCCCCTTACAGCCTCTGCCACGGACCCCCACAGACACCTGGGCAGGAGCAGTGCAGACATGCAAACAGCTCCCCTCGCCCCCACTCCAGTTGCTCCAAGGTTGTCAAGAGTCTTTTTTTCATGCTGTAGGGGAGGGAGTTGAGACAGTCCAATGTCCTGGGGAGCAAGAACTGCAAACAGTCCATCTACAATGTAACATTTGGGTCTCAGGCCGCCCAATCCCTAGTGCGCTGTGCAGACCTTTGACTGGCAAAAACACCCCATCTGAGCGTGAGATCTGGCTGGGCTAGTGGCTCTTTCTGTAGACTAAGAGACAGACAGACAGAGTTTTCAGGTTCAAAACCTATACTTGCCAGAAGATGGTCATTCACTTCGGTAAAAAAAAAAAAAAAAAAAAAAAAGGCTTTTTTTATTTTTTTTTTTTTCCCCTGCCTGGGTAACCAGTCTGCTGCCTGTTTCAAAGTGAAAAAAGGGAAAAATCTTTTTTGGAGGGAAAAGGACCAAAATGCAGGCAGGTGGACTCCGTGGAGGGTGGATGGGAAGTTGCTCCTGCCCTGGCACTAGAGCCCCAGCTGCTGTTCCAGGTGCTCTCTGATAACAGAGATCTCCGTGTGTCTTGTCATGACACTGTCTCCAGGACTGACCCTCAGGATAATGAGGAATCAAAACGAGGCAGGCGATACTGCCTTCAAAAGTAAATCCAGGGAGGTTTGGCGGTATGTCAGAGGGTTAAGGGCTTGTGGCGCTCACGAATAGAGGGGACAGGTGGAAGGATTTGGGGTCTGGCCCCCAGACCGCCACCTGCAGGGGAGTCGCTTTACAGGGGGTGAAGCAGGTCTTTAGGAGCTCTATCTTTCTCTCCCACCCTGTATTTCCTATGCTCTCTCCTTTTGTGTCTGTCAGATGCAAGGTCAGTAACAACAACAACAACAAAAACAATAACCACCACAGTGACCAAGCAACAAGGGCAGCAAAAGGGGAACAAATGGAGTGCAGGAGCTGTGGATTATTCATGGCGTAGGCACTCAGCTGTGGCAATAACCCCTTGAGGCAATCAATCCATACATGAAGAAGTAATACAGGTAACAGAGACGTATATGTCCCTGTGTGTTTCCACTGAGTTAATGTAAATGCACTTTTATTTACTTCTTCATTTATTTATTACCTTGCCACGAGAATTTCTTTTCATTGCTAAAAAAAAGTGTCCCATCATGGGTACCAGGTGGTGCCACTCCCAGTTAAGCCCTCATGTTACAATGCAGGAGGACTGGGCTTCAACACCCTGGTTCCCACCTGCCAGGGGAAATCTTTACAAGTGGTGCGGAAGTGCTGCAGTTGTCTCTCTCTGTGTCTCAAACACTCTCTACCTCCCTTCACTCTCAATTCCTGTCTATTTTTTCCAGTGAATAATCAAGAAAATAGAAAGTAAAAAAAGAAAAAGGAAAAGGAAATATTCCACGACTTCAAATGGGCTACTCAGGACAATGCTTTCCTTGTTAAGATCCTCACAGCATTCCATATGCAGAAAGGCAAAGACGCCATGTATTTTTTAACCCAGTTTTTATATTTATTTATTTAGGTGCTTATTCATTTTTGTTATTGATGAATTAATGTTTTACATTTGACATTGACTAAGGATCTGACACCAGCGGACTCCAGTACCCCTATATGGTACTCTGCCTCTATAAAACCGATCCATTGACCTGTCCATCCATCCATCCATCCACCCATACATCTATCCATCCATTCATCCATCCATCCATCCATCCATCCATCCATCCATCCATCCATCCACCAGTAAACCAAGCTGAGTACAAAAGGTGATCTCTCCTTGAATGGTGAGGAGAAACAACGATGCATAGGTAGGTTGCAAAGGGGCCAGTTTGGCTGAATAGGGCAGAGGGGCTGAACCAGGGAATGTGTTGGGGCGTGTGGGTTTGGGTGGGGTGAGCCGGAGACCCTGTGAGCTGGGTCACATTAGGGGCAGGCAGGGGGTGGAAGGGGTTGTGAACAGCTGTCACTGGAGAACCATCACAAGTGCTGGAGCTGGTGAGCAGGGCACCTGGAAGAGAGGACAGACAAAGGAGAGAAGCAAAGTGCGGAGGAGAAGAGGGGGGAGAGGATGGTGAGGACAGGAGAGGACAGGAGAGGACAGGATTGGAGGGGACCTGAGAAACCTACCTGGACAAAGGCAGCATACAGACATCCAGCAAGGCAGGCAGGCATGCTGGCAGCTCTGGCCTGGGCTCCCTGGATCCCGTGCGCACCTGCACCTGTCTTCTCTTGGCTGCCAGCCCTGAGGTCCCTCGTCGGTCAGCACTGTCTTCCCATCCTTCCGTCCCTCTGCCAGGGCCCAGGCGTCTGGGCGCTGTTGCCTGACCTAGTGGCAGGGCAGTTGGGCTGCCCAGTGCTTGTGTGGCCAGCACAGATTGCCAGGGGCTAGGACATCACAGAGGGCTCCTGTGGTTGCTAGGCCACGGGGACCCCGCCCATCCAGTTGACCAGCAGCCATGACCCCCACGCTGAACTTGACCTGAGGGGCGGTGGCCAGCCACCAGAGCCAGAGCCCCAGGCCAAAGCAGGTGCTGGTCGGCCGGGCCAAGGGGCTGTGGGCAGATTGGTGTGTGTCTGGGCATGGGGCTGGCATCTGACAGTCCAGGGCGGGGGACCAAGGTCCGCCAGGCCCCTCTCCCACCAGGTGCACTGACACACAGTCTTGCTGACTGACTGACAGTCCCCGCCCCAGAGATACCCACACCAAGTCCCTGGGTGCCCTGAGCTGCCCCTGAGGGTTGGTGGGTGCCTGCCTGGACACATGCCTCCTTAAGGGAGGCCTCTATTAATCCCGTTGCCTACTGACAGCTGCCCTCCTGCCCCTCCTCCTCCTCCTCCGCCTCCTCCTCCTCCTCTTCTTCCTCCTCCTCTTCCTCCTCCTCCTCCTCCTCTTCCTCCTCCTCCTCCTCCACCCCCTCCTCCTTTTCCTCATCCTCAGAGGGACTCACTCAGGGCCCTTGGCCTAGGCAAGCCAGGGCTGCTGCTCTGGCTTCTGCAGCTTCTATCCAGTGGGGGGGGTGTAGGAACCTGTTCCTGTCAGTCCCTGATTCCTGGGACCTTCCATGCCTCCAGCTCCCCCCACTCTCAGGTCCTGACCCCTCCTCAAGGATGCCCCCTTTCCCCTTACCCTCTGTCCCCCAGCTCCCAACTAACATCTACTCTGTTCCTCCCTGCGCTACTTTACTGCCACCCTGCTTCTGCCCTTCAGCCCTGAGGGCCCAGGGCCAGCCCAGCTGCCATCTCACCATCCAGCAGGGGGACCTGCCCTAACCCCCTGCAACCACACCCACACACACAGCCATGCACACACTCCTGGGCTCCCCTGCCTGCAGCCTGCCTCTCAAACACTCTCCTTCTGCCCCCTAGCCCCCTTACAGCCTCTGCCATGGACCCCCACAGACACCTGGGCAGGAGCAGTGCAGACATGCAAACAGCTCCCCTCGCCCCCACTCCAGTTGCTCCAAGGTTGTCAAGAGTCTTTTTTTCATGCTGTAGGGGAGGGAGTTGAGACAGTCCAATGTCCTGGGGAGCAAGAACTGCAAACAGTCCATCTACAATGTAACATTTGGGTCTCAGGCCGCCCAATCCCTAGTGCGCTGTGCAGACCTTTGACTGGCAAAAACACCCCATCTGAGCGTGAGATCTGGCTGGGCTAGTGGCTCTTTCTGTAGACTAAGAGACAGACAGACAGAGTTTTCAGGTTCAAAACCTATACTTGCCAGAAGATGGTCATTCACTTCGGTAAAAAAAAAAAAAAAAAAAAAAAGGCTTTTTATTTTTTTTTTCCCCTGCCTGGGTAACCTGTCTGCTGCCTGTTTCAAAGTGAAAAAAGGGAAAAATCTTTTTTGGAGGGAAAAGGACCAAAATGCAGGCAGGTGGACTCCGTGGAGGGTGGATGGGAAGTTGCTCCTGCCCTGGCACTAGAGCCCCAGCTGCTGTTCCAGGTGCTCTCTGATAACAGAGATCTCCATGTGTCGTGTCATGACACTGTCTCCAGGACTGACCCTCAGGATAATGAGGAATCAAAACGAGGCAGGCGATACTGCCTTCAAAAGTAAATCCAGGGAGGTTTGGCGGTATGTCAGAGGGTTAAGGGCTTGTGGCGCTCACGAATAGAGGGGACAGGTGGAAGGATTTGGGGTCTGGCCCCCAGACCGCCACCTGCAGGGGAGTCGCTTTACAGGGGGTGAAGCAGGTCTTTAGGAGCTCTATCTTTCTCTCCCACCCTGTATTTCCTCTGCTCTCTCCTTTTCTGTCTGTCAGATGCAAGGTCAGTAACAACAACAACAACAAAAACAATAACCACCACAGTGACCAAGCAACAAGGGCAGCAAAAGGGGAACAAATGGAGTGCAGGAGCTGTGGATTATTCGTGGCGTAGGCACTCAGCTGTGGCAATAACCCCTTGAGGCAATCAATCCATACATGAAGAAGTAATACAGGTAACAGAGACGTATATGTCCCTGTGTGTTTCCACTGAGTTAATGTAAATGCACTTTTATTTACTTCTTCATTTATTTATTACCTTGCCACGAGAATTTCTTTTCATTGCTAAAAAAAAGTGTCCCATCATGGGTACCAGGTGGTGCCACTCCCAGTTAAGCCCTCATGTTACAATGCAGGAGGACTGGGCTTCAACACCCTGGTTCCCACCTGCCAGGGGAAATCTTTACAAGTGGTGCGGAAGTGCTGCAGTTGTCTCTCTCTGTGTCTCAAACTCTCTCTACCTCCCTTCACTCTCAATTCCTGTCTATTTTTTCCAGTGAATAATCAAGAAAATAGAAAGTAAAAAAAGAAAAAGGAAAAGGAAATATTCCACGACTTCAAATGGGCTACTCAGGACAATGCTTTCCTTGTTAAGATCCTCACAGCATTCCATATGCAGAAAGGCAAAGACGCCATGTATTTTTTAACCCAGTTTTTATATTTATTTATTTAGGTGCTTATTCATTTTTGTTATTGATGAATTAATGTTTTACATTTGACATTGACTAAGGATCTGACACCAGCGGACTCCAGTACCCCTATATGGTACTCTGCCTCTATAAAACCGATCCATTGACCTGTCCATCCATCCATCCATCCACCCATACATCTATCCATCCATTCATCCATCCATCCATCCATCCATCCATCCATCCATCCATCCATCCACCAGTAAACCAAGCTGAGTACAAAAGGTGATCTCTCCTTGAATGGTGAGGAGAAACAACGATGCATAGGTAGGTTGCAAAGGGGCCAGTTTGGCTGAATAGGGCAGAGGGGCTGAACCAGGGAATGTGTTGGGGCGTGTGGGTTTGGGTGGGGTGAGCCGGAGACCCTGTGAGCTGGGTCACATTAGGGGCAGGCAGGGGGTGGAAGGGGTTGTGAACAGCTGTCACTGGAGAACCATCACAAGTGCTGGAGCTGGTGAGCAGGGCACCTGGAAGAGAGGACAGACAAAGGAGAGAAGCAACTTGCGGAGGAGAAGAGGGGGGAGAGGATGGTGAGGACAGGAGAGGACAGGAGAGGACAGGATTGGAGGGGACCTGAGAAACCTACCTGGACAAAGGCAGCATACAGACATCCAGCAAGGCAGGCAGGCATGCTGGCAGCTCTGGCCTGGGCTCCCTGGATCCCGTGCGCACCTGCACCTGTCTTCTCTTGGCTGCCAGCCCTGAGGTCCCTCGTCGGTCAGCACTGTCTTCCCATCCTTCCGTCCCTCTGCCAGGGCCCAGGCGTCTGGGCGCTGTTGCCTGACCTAGTGGCAGGGCAGTTGGGCTGCCCAGTGCTTGTGTGGCCAGCACAGATTGCCAGGGGCTAGGACATCACAGAGGGCTCCTGTGGTTGCTAGGCCACGGGGACCCCGCCCATCCAGTTGACCAGCAGCCATGACCCCCACGCTGAACTTGACCTGAGGGGCGGTGGCCAGCCACCAGAGCCAGAGCCCCAGGCCAAAGCAGGTGCTGGTCGGCCGGGCCAAGGGGCTGTGGGCAGATTGGTGTGTGTCTGGGCATGGGGCTGGCATCTGACAGTCCAGGGCGGGGGACCAAGGTCCGCCAGGCCCCTCTCCCACCAGGTGCACTGACACACAGTCTTGCTGACTGACTGACAGTCCCCGCCCCAGAGATACCCACACCAAGTCCCTGGGTGCCTTGAGCTGCCCCTGAGGGTTGGTGGGTGCCTGCCTGGACACATGCCTCCTTAAGGGAGGCCTCTATTAATCCCGTTGCCTACTGACAGCTGCCCTCCTGCCCCTCCTCCTCCTCCTCCGCCTCCTCCTCCTCCTCTTCTTCCTCCTCCTCTTCCTCCTCCTCCTCCTCCTCTTCCTCCTCCTCCTCCTCCACCCCCTCCTCCTTTTCCTCATCCTCAGAGGGACTCACTCAGGGCCCTTGGCCTAGGCAAGCCAGGGCTGCTGCTCTGGCTTCTGCAGCTTCTATCCAGTGGGGGGGTGTAGGAACCTGTTCCTGTCAGTCCCTGATTCCTGGGACCTTCCATGCCTCCAGCTCCCCCCACTCTCAGGTCCTGACCCCTCCTCAAGGATGCCCCCTTTCCCCTTACCCTCTGTCCCCCAGCTCCCAACTAACATCTACTCTGTTCCTCCCTGCGCTACTTTACTGCCACCCTGCTTCTGCCCTTCAGCCCTGAGGGCCCAGGGCCAGCCCAGCTGCCATCTCACCATCCAGCAGGGGGACCTGCCCTAACCCCCTGCAACCACACCCACACACACAGCCATGCACACACTCCTGGGCTCCCCTGCCTGCAGCCTGCCTCTCAAACAGTCTCCTTCTGCCCCCTAGCCCCCTTACAGCCTCTGCCACGGACCCCCACAGACACCTGGGCAGGAGCAGTGCAGACATGCAAACAGCTCCCCTCGCCCCCACTCCAGTTGCTCCAAGGTTGTCAAGAGTCTTTTTTTCATGCTGTAGGGGAGGGAGTTGAGACAGTCCAATGTCCTGGGGAGCAAGAACTGCAAACAGTCCATCTACAATGTAACATTTGGGTCTCAGGCCGCCCAATCCCTAGTGCGCTGTGCAGACCTTTGACTGGCAAAAACACCCCATCTGAGCGTGAGATCTGGCTGGGCTAGTGGCTCTTTCTGTAGACTAAGAGACAGACAGACAGAGTTTTCAGGTTCAAAACCTATACTTGCCAGAAGATGGTCATTCACTTCGGTAAAAAAAAAAAAAAAAAAAAAAAAGGCTTTTTTTATTTTTTTTTTTTTCCCCTGCCTGGGTAACCAGTCTGCTGCCTGTTTCAAAGTGAAAAAAGGGAAAAATCTTTTTTGGAGGGAAAAGGACCAAAATGCAGGCAGGTGGACTCCGTGGAGGGTGGATGGGAAGTTGCTCCTGCCCTGGCACTAGAGCCCCAGCTGCTGTTCCAGGTGCTCTCTGATAACAGAGATCTCCGTGTGTCTTGTCATGACACTGTCTCCAGGACTGACCCTCAGGATAATGAGGAATCAAAACGAGGCAGGCGATACTGCCTTCAAAAGTAAATCCAGGGAGGTTTGGCGGTATGTCAGAGGGTTAAGGGCTTGTGGCGCTCACGAATAGAGGGGACAGGTGGAAGGATTTGGGGTCTGGCCCCCAGACCGCCACCTGCAGGGGAGTCGCTTTACAGGGGGTGAAGCAGGTCTTTAGGAGCTCTATCTTTCTCTCCCACCCTGTATTTCCTATGCTCTCTCCTTTTGTGTCTGTCAGATGCAAGGTCAGTAACAACAACAACAACAAAAACAATAACCACCACAGTGACCAAGCAACAAGGGCAGCAAAAGGGGAACAAATGGAGTGCAGGAGCTGTGGATTATTCATGGCGTAGGCACTCAGCTGTGGCAATAACCCCTTGAGGCAATCAATCCATACATGAAGAAGTAATACAGGTAACAGAGACGTATATGTCCCTGTGTGTTTCCACTGAGTTAATGTAAATGCACTTTTATTTACTTCTTCATTTATTTATTACCTTGCCACGAGAATTTCTTTTCATTGCTAAAAAAAAGTGTCCCATCATGGGTACCAGGTGGTGCCACTCCCAGTTAAGCCCTCATGTTACAATGCAGGAGGACTGGGCTTCAACACCCTGGTTCCCACCTGCCAGGGGAAATCTTTACAAGTGGTGCGGAAGTGCTGCAGTTGTCTCTCTCTGTGTCTCAAACACTCTCTACCTCCCTTCACTCTCAATTCCTGTCTATTTTTTCCAGTGAATAATCAAGAAAATAGAAAGTAAAAAAAGAAAAAGGAAAAGGAAATATTCCACGACTTCAAATGGGCTACTCAGGACAATGCTTTCCTTGTTAAGATCCTCACAGCATTCCATATGCAGAAAGGCAAAGACGCCATGTATTTTTTAACCCAGTTTTTATATTTATTTATTTAGGTGCTTATTCATTTTTGTTATTGATGAATTAATGTTTTACATTTGACATTGACTAAGGATCTGACACCAGCGGACTCCAGTACCCCTATATGGTACTCTGCCTCTATAAAACCGATCCATTGACCTGTCCATCCATCCATCCATCCACCCATACATCTATCCATCCATTCATCCATCCATCCATCCATCCATCCATCCATCCATCCATCCATCCACCAGTAAACCAAGCTGAGTACAAAAGGTGATCTCTCCTTGAATGGTGAGGAGAAACAACGATGCATAGGTAGGTTGCAAAGGGGCCAGTTTGGCTGAATAGGGCAGAGGGGCTGAACCAGGGAATGTGTTGGGGCGTGTGGGTTTGGGTGGGGTGAGCCGGAGACCCTGTGAGCTGGGTCACATTAGGGGCAGGCAGGGGGTGGAAGGGGTTGTGAACAGCTGTCACTGGAGAACCATCACAAGTGCTGGAGCTGGTGAGCAGGGCACCTGGAAGAGAGGACAGACAAAGGAGAGAAGCAAAGTGCGGAGGAGAAGAGGGGGGAGAGGATGGTGAGGACAGGAGAGGACAGGAGAGGACAGGATTGGAGGGGACCTGAGAAACCTACCTGGACAAAGGCAGCATACAGACATCCAGCAAGGCAGGCAGGCATGCTGGCAGCTCTGGCCTGGGCTCCCTGGATCCCGTGCGCACCTGCACCTGTCTTCTCTTGGCTGCCAGCCCTGAGGTCCCTCGTCGGTCAGCACTGTCTTCCCATCCTTCCGTCCCTCTGCCAGGGCCCAGGCGTCTGGGCGCTGTTGCCTGACCTAGTGGCAGGGCAGTTGGGCTGCCCAGTGCTTGTGTGGCCAGCACAGATTGCCAGGGGCTAGGACATCACAGAGGGCTCCTGTGGTTGCTAGGCCACGGGGACCCCGCCCATCCAGTTGACCAGCAGCCATGACCCCCACGCTGAACTTGACCTGAGGGGCGGTGGCCAGCCACCAGAGCCAGAGCCCCAGGCCAAAGCAGGTGCTGGTCGGCCGGGCCAAGGGGCTGTGGGCAGATTGGTGTGTGTCTGGGCATGGGGCTGGCATCTGACAGTCCAGGGCGGGGGACCAAGGTCCGCCAGGCCCCTCTCCCACCAGGTGCACTGACACACAGTCTTGCTGACTGACTGACAGTCCCCGCCCCAGAGATACCCACACCAAGTCCCTGGGTGCCCTGAGCTGCCCCTGAGGGTTGGTGGGTGCCTGCCTGGACACATGCCTCCTTAAGGGAGGCCTCTATTAATCCCGTTGCCTACTGACAGCTGCCCTCCTGCCCCTCCTCCTCCTCCTCCGCCTCCTCCTCCTCCTCTTCTTCCTCCTCCTCTTCCTCCTCCTCCTCCTCCTCTTCCTCCTCCTCCTCCTCCACCCCCTCCTCCTTTTCCTCATCCTCAGAGGGACTCACTCAGGGCCCTTGGCCTAGGCAAGCCAGGGCTGCTGCTCTGGCTTCTGCAGCTTCTATCCAGTGGGGGGGGTGTAGGAACCTGTTCCTGTCAGTCCCTGATTCCTGGGACCTTCCATGCCTCCAGCTCCCCCCACTCTCAGGTCCTGACCCCTCCTCAAGGATGCCCCCTTTCCCCTTACCCTCTGTCCCCCAGCTCCCAACTAACATCTACTCTGTTCCTCCCTGCGCTACTTTACTGCCACCCTGCTTCTGCCCTTCAGCCCTGAGGGCCCAGGGCCAGCCCAGCTGCCATCTCACCATCCAGCAGGGGGACCTGCCCTAACCCCCTGCAACCACACCCACACACACAGCCATGCACACACTCCTGGGCTCCCCTGCCTGCAGCCTGCCTCTCAAACACTCTCCTTCTGCCCCCTAGCCCCCTTACAGCCTCTGCCATGGACCCCCACAGACACCTGGGCAGGAGCAGTGCAGACATGCAAACAGCTCCCCTCGCCCCCACTCCAGTTGCTCCAAGGTTGTCAAGAGTCTTTTTTTCATGCTGTAGGGGAGGGAGTTGAGACAGTCCAATGTCCTGGGGAGCAAGAACTGCAAACAGTCCATCTACAATGTAACATTTGGGTCTCAGGCCGCCCAATCCCTAGTGCGCTGTGCAGACCTTTGACTGGCAAAAACACCCCATCTGAGCGTGAGATCTGGCTGGGCTAGTGGCTCTTTCTGTAGACTAAGAGACAGACAGACAGAGTTTTCAGGTTCAAAACCTATACTTGCCAGAAGATGGTCATTCACTTCGGTAAAAAAAAAAAAAAAAAAAAAAGGCTTTTTATTTTTTTTTTCCCCTGCCTGGGTAACCTGTCTGCTGCCTGTTTCAAAGTGAAAAAAGGGAAAAATCTTTTTTGGAGGGAAAAGGACCAAAATGCAGGCAGGTGGACTCCGTGGAGGGTGGATGGGAAGTTGCTCCTGCCCTGGCACTAGAGCCCCAGCTGCTGTTCCAGGTGCTCTCTGATAACAGAGATCTCCGTGTGTCGTGTCATGACACTGTCTCCAGGACTGACCCTCAGGATAATGAGGAATCAAAACGAGGCAGGCGATACTGCCTTCAAAAGTAAATCCAGGGAGGTTTGGCGGTATGTCAGAGGGTTAAGGGCTTGTGGCGCTCACGAATAGAGGGGACAGGTGGAAGGATTTGGGGTCTGGCCCCCAGACCGCCACCTGCAGGGGAGTCGCTTTACAGGGGGTAAAGCAGGTCTTTAGGAGCTCTATCTTTCTCTCCCACCCTGTATTTCCTCTGCTCTCTCCTTTTCTGTCTGTCAGATGCAAGGTCAGTAACAACAACAACAACAAAAACAATAACCACCACAGTGACCAAGCAACAAGGGCAGCAAAAGGGGAACAAATGGAGTGCAGGAGCTGTGGATTATTCGTGGCGTAGGCACTCAGCTGTGGCAATAACCCCTTGAGGCAATCAATCCATACATGAAGAAGTAATACAGGTAACAGAGACGTATATGTCCCTGTGTGTTTCCACTGAGTTAATGTAAATGCACTTTTATTTACTTCTTCATTTATTTATTACCTTGCCACGAGAATTTCTTTTCATTGCTAAAAAAAAGTGTCCCATCATGGGTACCAGGTGGTGCCACTCCCAGTTAAGCCCTCATGTTACAATGCAGGAGGACTGGGCTTCAACACCCTGGTTCCCACCTGCCAGGGGAAATCTTTACAAGTGGTGCGGAAGTGCTGCAGTTGTCTCTCTCTGTGTCTCAAACTCTCTCTACCTCCCTTCACTCTCAATTCCTGTCTATTTTTTCCAGTGAATAATCAAGAAAATAGAAAGTAAAAAAAGAAAAAGGAAAAGGAAATATTCCACGACTTCAAATGGGCTACTCAGGACAATGCTTTCCTTGTTAAGATCCTCACAGCATTCCATATGCAGAAAGGCAAAGACGCCATGTATTTTTTAACCCAGTTTGTATATTTATTTATTTATTTATTTAGGTGCTTATTCATTTTTGTTATTGATGAATTAATGTTTTACATTTGACATTGACTAAGGATCTGACACCAGCGGACTCCAGTACCCCTATATGGTACTCTGCCTCTATAAAACCGATCCATTGACCTGTCCATCCATCCATCCATCCACCCATACATCTATCCATCCATTCATCCATCCATCCATCCATCCATCCATCCATCCATCCACCAGTAAACCAAGCTCAGTACAAAAGGTGATCTCTCCTTGAATGGTGAGGAGAAACAACGATGCATAGGTAGGTTGCAAAGGGGCCAGTTTGGCTGAATAGGGCAGAGGGGCTGAACCAGGGAATGTGTTGGGGCGTGTGGGTTTGGGTGGGGTGAGCCGGAGACCCTGTGAGCTGGGTCACATTAGGGGCAGGCAGGGGGTGGAAGGGGTTGTGAACAGCTGTCACTGGAGAACCATCACAAGTGCTGGAGCTGGTGAGCAGGGCACCTGGAAGAGAGGACAGACAAAGGAGAGAAGCAACTTGCGGAGGAGAAGAGGGGGGAGAGGATGGTGAGGACAGGAGAGGACAGGAGAGGACAGGATTGGAGGGGACCTGAGAAACCTACCTGGACAAAGGCAGCATACAGACATCCAGCAAGGCAGGCAGGCATGCTGGCAGCTCTGGCCTGGGCTCCCTGGATCCCGTGCGCACCTGCACCTGTCTTCTCTTGGCTGCCAGCCCTGAGGTCCCTCGTCGGTCAGCACTGTCTTCCCATCCTTCCGTCCCTCTGCCAGGGCCCAGGCGTCTGGGCGCTGTTGCCTGACCTAGTGGCAGGGCAGTTGGGCTGCCCAGTGCTTGTGTGGCCAGCACAGATTGCCAGGGGCTAGGACATCACAGAGGGCTCCTGTGGTTGCTAGGCCACGGGGACCCCGCCCATCCAGTTGACCAGCAGCCATGACCCCCACGCTGAACTTGACCTGAGGGGCGGTGGCCAGCCACCAGAGCCAGAGCCCCAGGCCAAAGCAGGTGCTGGTCGGCCGGGCCAAGGGGCTGTGGGCAGATTGGTGTGTGTCTGGGCATGGGGCTGGCATCTGACAGTCCAGGGCGGGGGACCAAGGTCCGCCAGGCCCCTCTCCCACCAGGTGCACTGACACACAGTCTTGCTGACTGACTGACAGTCCCCGCCCCAGAGATACCCACACCAAGTCCCTGGGTGCCCTGAGCTGCCCCTGAGGGTTGGTGGGTGCCTGCCTGGACACATGCCTCCTTAAGGGAGGCCTCTATTAATCCCGTTGCCTACTGACAGCTGCCCTCCTGCCCCTCCTCCTCCTCCTCCGCCTCCTCCTCCTCCTCTTCTTCCTCCTCCTCTTCCTCCTCCTCCTCCTCCTCTTCCTCCTCCTCCTCCTCCACCCCCTCCTCCTTTTCCTCATCCTCAGAGGGACTCACTCAGGGCCCTTGGCCTAGGCAAGCCAGGGCTGCTGCTCTGGCTTCTGCAGCTTCTATCCAGTGGGGGGGGTGTAGGAACCTGTTCCTGTCAGTCCCTGATTCCTGGGACCTTCCATGCCTCCAGCTCCCCCCACTCTCAGGTCCTGACCCCTCCTCAAGGATGCCCCCTTTCCCCTTACCCTCTGTCCCCCAGCTCCCAACTAACATCTACTCTGTTCCTCCCTGCGCTACTTTACTGCCACCCTGCTTCTGCCCTTCAGCCCTGAGGGCCCAGGGCCAGCCCAGCTGCCATCTCACCATCCAGCAGGGGGACCTGCCCTAACCCCCTGCAACCACACCCACACACACAGCCATGCACACACTCCTGGGCTCCCCTGCCTGCAGCCTGCCTCTCAAACACTCTCCTTCTGCCCCCTAGCCCCCTTACAGCCTCTGCCACGGACCCCCACAGACACCTGGGCAGGAGCAGTGCAGACATGCAAACAGCTCCCCTCGCCCCCACTCCAGTTGCTCCAAGGTTGTCAAGAGTCTTTTTTTCATGCTGTAGGGGAGGGAGTTGAGACAGTCCAATGTCCTGGGGAGCAAGAACTGCAAACAGTCCATCTACAATGTAACATTTGGGTCTCAGGCCGCCCAATCCCTAGTGCGCTGTGCAGACCTTTGACTGGCAAAAACACCCCATCTGAGCGTGAGATCTGGCTGGGCTAGTGGCTCTTTCTGTAGACTAAGAGACAGACAGACAGAGTTTTCAGGTTCAAAACCTATACTTGCCAGAAGATGGTCATTCACTTCGGTAAAAAAAAAAAAAAAAAAAAAAGGCTTTTTATTTTTTTTTTCCCCTGCCTGGGTAACCTGTCTGCTGCCTGTTTCAAAGTGAAAAAAGGGAAAAATCTTTTTTGGAGGGAAAAGGACCAAAATGCAGGCAGGTGGACTCCGTGGAGGGTGGATGGGAAGTTGCTCCTGCCCTGGCACTAGAGCCCCAGCTGCTGTTCCAGGTGCTCTCTGATAACAGAGATCTCCATGTGTCGTGTCATGACACTGTCTCCAGGACTGACCCTCAGGATAATGAGGAATCAAAACGAGGCAGGCGATACTGCCTTCAAAAGTAAATCCAGGGAGGTTTGGCGGTATGTCAGAGGGTTAAGGGCTTGTGGCGCTCACGAATAGAGGGGACAGGTGGAAGGATTTGGGGTCTGGCCCCCAGACCGCCACCTGCAGGGGAGTCGCTTTACAGGGGGTGAAGCAGGTCTTTAGGAGCTCTATCTTTCTCTCCCACCCTGTATTTCCTCTGCTCTCTCCTTTTCTGTCTGTCAGATGCAAGGTCAGTAACAACAACAACAACAAAAACAATAACCACCACAGTGACCAAGCAACAAGGGCAGCAAAAGGGGAACAAATGGAGTGCAGGAGCTGTGGATTATTCGTGGCGTAGGCACTCAGCTGTGGCAATAACCCCTTGAGGCAATCAATCCATACATGAAGAAGTAATACAGGTAACAGAGACGTATATGTCCCTGTGTGTTTCCACTGAGTTAATGTAAATGCACTTTTATTTACTTCTTCATTTATTTATTACCTTGCCACGAGAATTTCTTTTCATTGCTAAAAAAAAGTGTCCCATCATGGGTACCAGGTGGTGCCACTCCCAGTTAAGCCCTCATGTTACAATGCAGGAGGACTGGGCTTCAACACCCTGGTTCCCACCTGCCAGGGGAAATCTTTACAAGTGGTGCGGAAGTGCTGCAGTTGTCTCTCTCTGTGTCTCAAACTCTCTCTACCTCCCTTCACTCTCAATTCCTGTCTATTTTTTCCAGTGAATAATCAAGAAAATAGAAAGTAAAAAAAGAAAAAGGAAAAGGAAATATTCCACGACTTCAAATGGGCTACTCAGGACAATGCTTTCCTTGTTAAGATCCTCACAGCATTCCATATGCAGAAAGGCAAAGACGCCATGTATTTTTTAACCCAGTTTTTATATTTATTTATTTATTTATTTAGGTGCTTATTCATTTTTGTTATTGATGAATTAATGTTTTACATTTGACATTGACTAAGGATCTGACACCAGCGGACTCCAGTACCCCTATATTGTACTCTGCCTCTATAAAACCGATCCATTGACCTGTCCATCCATCCATCCATCCACCCATACATCTATCCATCCATTCATCCATCCATCCATCCATCCATCCATCCATCCATCCACCAGTAAACCAAGCTCAGTACAAAAGGTGATCTCTCCTTGAATGGTGAGGAGAAACAACGATGCATAGGTAGGTTGCAAAGGGGCCAGTTTGGCTGAATAGGGCAGAGGGGCTGAACCAGGGAATGTGTTGGGGCGTGTGGGTTTGGGTGGGGTGAGCCGGAGACCCTGTGAGCTGGGTCACATTAGGGGCAGGCAGGGGGTGGAAGGGGTTGTGAACAGCTGTCACTGGAGAACCATCACAAGTGCTGGAGCTGGTGAGCAGGGCACCTGGAAGAGAGGACAGACAAAGGAGAGAAGCAACTTGCGGAGGAGAAGAGGGGGGAGAGGATGGTGAGGACAGGAGAGGACAGGAGAGGACAGGATTGGAGGGGACCTGAGAAACCTACCTGGACAAAGGCAGCATACAGACATCCAGCAAGGCAGGCAGGCATGCTGGCAGCTCTGGCCTGGGCTCCCTGGATCCCGTGCGCACCTGCACCTGTCTTCTCTTGGCTGCCAGCCCTGAGGTCCCTCGTCGGTCAGCACTGTCTTCCCATCCTTCCGTCCCTCTGCCAGGGCCCAGGCGTCTGGGCGCTGTTGCCTGACCTAGTGGCAGGGCAGTTGGGCTGCCCAGTGCTTGTGTGGCCAGCACAGATTGCCAGGGGCTAGGACATCACAGAGGGCTCCTGTGGTTGCTAGGCCACGGGGACCCCGCCCATCCAGTTGACCAGCAGCCATGACCCCCACGCTGAACTTGACCTGAGGGGCGGTGGCCAGCCACCAGAGCCAGAGCCCCAGGCCAAAGCAGGTGCTGGTCGGCCGGGCCAAGGGGCTGTGGGCAGATTGGTGTGTGTCTGGGCATGGGGCTGGCATCTGACAGTCCAGGGCGGGGGACCAAGGTCCGCCAGGCCCCTCTCCCACCAGGTGCACTGACACACAGTCTTGCTGACTGACTGACAGTCCCCGCCCCAGAGATACCCACACCAAGTCCCTGGGTGCCTTGAGCTGCCCCTGAGGGTTGGTGGGTGCCTGCCTGGACACATGCCTCCTTAAGGGAGGCCTCTATTAATCCCGTTGCCTACTGACAGCTGCCCTCCTGCCCCTCCTCCTCCTCCTCCGCCTCCTCCTCCTCCTCTTCTTCCTCCTCCTCTTCCTCCTCCTCCTCCTCCTCTTCCTCCTCCTCCTCCTCCACCCCCTCCTCCTTTTCCTCATCCTCAGAGGGACTCACTCAGGGCCCTTGGCCTAGGCAAGCCAGGGCTGCTGCTCTGGCTTCTGCAGCTTCTATCCAGTGGGGGGGTGTAGGAACCTGTTCCTGTCAGTCCCTGATTCCTGGGACCTTCCATGCCTCCAGCTCCCCCCACTCTCAGGTCCTGACCCCTCCTCAAGGATGCCCCCTTTCCCCTTACCCTCTGTCCCCCAGCTCCCAACTAACATCTACTCTGTTCCTCCCTGCGCTACTTTACTGCCACCCTGCTTCTGCCCTTCAGCCCTGAGGGCCCAGGGCCAGCCCAGCTGCCATCTCACCATCCAGCAGGGGGACCTGCCCTAACCCCCTGCAACCACACCCACACACACAGCCATGCACACACTCCTGGGCTCCCCTGCCTGCAGCCTGCCTCTCAAACAGTCTCCTTCTGCCCCCTAGCCCCCTTACAGCCTCTGCCACGGACCCCCACAGACACCTGGGCAGGAGCAGTGCAGACATGCAAACAGCTCCCCTCGCCCCCACTCCAGTTGCTCCAAGGTTGTCAAGAGTCTTTTTTTCATGCTGTAGGGGAGGGAGTTGAGACAGTCCAATGTCCTGGGGAGCAAGAACTGCAAACAGTCCATCTACAATGTAACATTTGGGTCTCAGGCCGCCCAATCCCTAGTGCGCTGTGCAGACCTTTGACTGGCAAAAACACCCCATCTGAGCGTGAGATCTGGCTGGGCTAGTGGCTCTTTCTGTAGACTAAGAGACAGACAGACAGAGTTTTCAGGTTCAAAACCTATACTTGCCAGAAGATGGTCATTCACTTCGGTAAAAAAAAAAAAAAAAAAAAAAAAGGCTTTTTTTATTTTTTTTTTTTTCCCCTGCCTGGGTAACCAGTCTGCTGCCTGTTTCAAAGTGAAAAAAGGGAAAAATCTTTTTTGGAGGGAAAAGGACCAAAATGCAGGCAGGTGGACTCCGTGGAGGGTGGATGGGAAGTTGCTCCTGCCCTGGCACTAGAGCCCCAGCTGCTGTTCCAGGTGCTCTCTGATAACAGAGATCTCCGTGTGTCTTGTCATGACACTGTCTCCAGGACTGACCCTCAGGATAATGAGGAATCAAAACGAGGCAGGCGATACTGCCTTCAAAAGTAAATCCAGGGAGGTTTGGCGGTATGTCAGAGGGTTAAGGGCTTGTGGCGCTCACGAATAGAGGGGACAGGTGGAAGGATTTGGGGTCTGGCCCCCAGACCGCCACCTGCAGGGGAGTCGCTTTACAGGGGGTGAAGCAGGTCTTTAGGAGCTCTATCTTTCTCTCCCACCCTGTATTTCCTATGCTCTCTCCTTTTGTGTCTGTCAGATGCAAGGTCAGTAACAACAACAACAACAAAAACAATAACCACCACAGTGACCAAGCAACAAGGGCAGCAAAAGGGGAACAAATGGAGTGCAGGAGCTGTGGATTATTCATGGCGTAGGCACTCAGCTGTGGCAATAACCCCTTGAGGCAATCAATCCATACATGAAGAAGTAATACAGGTAACAGAGACGTGTATGTCCCTGTGTGTTTCCACTGAGTTAATGTAAATGCACTTTTATTTACTTCTTCATTTATTTATTACCTTGCCACGAGAATTTCTTTTCATTGCTAAAAAAAAGTGTCCCATCATGGGTACCAGGTGGTGCCACTCCCAGTTAAGCCCTCATGTTACAATGCAGGAGGACTGGGCTTCAACACCCTGGTTCCCACCTGCCAGGGGAAATCTTTACAAGTGGTGCGGAAGTGCTGCAGTTGTCTCTCTCTGTGTCTCAAACACTCTCTACCTCCCTTCACTCTCAATTCCTGTCTATTTTTTCCAGTGAATAATCAAGAAAATAGAAAGTAAAAAAAGAAAAAGGAAAAGGAAATATTCCACGACTTCAAATGGGCTACTCAGGACAATGCTTTCCTTGTTAAGATCCTCACAGCATTCCATATGCAGAAAGGCAAAGACGCCATGTATTTTTTAACCCAGTTTTTATATTTATTTATTTAGGTGCTTATTCATTTTTGTTATTGATGAATTAATGTTTTACATTTGACATTGACTAAGGATCTGACACCAGCGGACTCCAGTACCCCTATATGGTACTCTGCCTCTATAAAACCGATCCATTGACCTGTCCATCCATCCATCCATCCACCCATACATCTATCCATCCATTCATCCATCCATCCATCCATCCATCCATCCATCCATCCATCCATCCACCAGTAAACCAAGCTGAGTACAAAAGGTGATCTCTCCTTGAATGGTGAGGAGAAACAACGATGCATAGGTAGGTTGCAAAGGGGCCAGTTTGGCTGAATAGGGCAGAGGGGCTGAACCAGGGAATGTGTTGGGGCGTGTGGGTTTGGGTGGGGTGAGCCGGAGACCCTGTGAGCTGGGTCACATTAGGGGCAGGCAGGGGGTGGAAGGGGTTGTGAACAGCTGTCACTGGAGAACCATCACAAGTGCTGGAGCTGGTGAGCAGGGCACCTGGAAGAGAGGACAGACAAAGGAGAGAAGCAAAGTGCGGAGGAGAAGAGGGGGGAGAGGATGGTGAGGACAGGAGAGGACAGGAGAGGACAGGATTGGAGGGGACCTGAGAAACCTACCTGGACAAAGGCAGCATACAGACATCCAGCAAGGCAGGCAGGCATGCTGGCAGCTCTGGCCTGGGCTCCCTGGATCCCGTGCGCACCTGCACCTGTCTTCTCTTGGCTGCCAGCCCTGAGGTCCCTCGTCGGTCAGCACTGTCTTCCCATCCTTCCGTCCCTCTGCCAGGGCCCAGGCGTCTGGGCGCTGTTGCCTGACCTAGTGGCAGGGCAGTTGGGCTGCCCAGTGCTTGTGTGGCCAGCACAGATTGCCAGGGGCTAGGACATCACAGAGGGCTCCTGTGGTTGCTAGGCCACGGGGACCCCGCCCATCCAGTTGACCAGCAGCCATGACCCCCACGCTGAACTTGACCTGAGGGGCGGTGGCCAGCCACCAGAGCCAGAGCCCCAGGCCAAAGCAGGTGCTGGTCGGCCGGGCCAAGGGGCTGTGGGCAGATTGGTGTGTGTCTGGGCATGGGGCTGGCATCTGACAGTCCAGGGCGGGGGACCAAGGTCCGCCAGGCCCCTCTCCCACCAGGTGCACTGACACACAGTCTTGCTGACTGACTGACAGTCCCCGCCCCAGAGATACCCACACCAAGTCCCTGGGTGCCCTGAGCTGCCCCTGAGGGTTGGTGGGTGCCTGCCTGGACACATGCCTCCTTAAGGGAGGCCTCTATTAATCCCGTTGCCTACTGACAGCTGCCCTCCTGCCCCTCCTCCTCCTCCTCCGCCTCCTCCTCCTCCTCTTCTTCCTCCTCCTCTTCCTCCTCCTCCTCCTCCTCTTCCTCCTCCTCCTCCTCCACCCCCTCCTCCTTTTCCTCATCCTCAGAGGGACTCACTCAGGGCCCTTGGCCTAGGCAAGCCAGGGCTGCTGCTCTGGCTTCTGCAGCTTCTATCCAGTGGGGGGGGTGTAGGAACCTGTTCCTGTCAGTCCCTGATTCCTGGGACCTTCCATGCCTCCAGCTCCCCCCACTCTCAGGTCCTGACCCCTCCTCAAGGATGCCCCCTTTCCCCTTACCCTCTGTCCCCCAGCTCCCAACTAACATCTACTCTGTTCCTCCCTGCGCTACTTTACTGCCACCCTGCTTCTGCCCTTCAGCCCTGAGGGCCCAGGGCCAGCCCAGCTGCCATCTCACCATCCAGCAGGGGGACCTGCCCTAACCCCCTGCAACCACACCCACACACACAGCCATGCACACACTCCTGGGCTCCCCTGCCTGCAGCCTGCCTCTCAAACACTCTCCTTCTGCCCCCTAGCCCCCTTACAGCCTCTGCCACGGACCCCCACAGACACCTGGGCAGGAGCAGTGCAGACATGCAAACAGCTCCCCTCGCCCCCACTCCAGTTGCTCCAAGGTTGTCAAGAGTCTTTTTTTCATGCTGTAGGGGAGGGAGTTGAGACAGTCCAATGTCCTGGGGAGCAAGAACTGCAAACAGTCCATCTACAATGTAACATTTGGGTCTCAGGCCGCCCAATCCCTAGTGCGCTGTGCAGACCTTTGACTGGCAAAAACACCCCATCTGAGCGTGAGATCTGGCTGGGCTAGTGGCTCTTTCTGTAGACTAAGAGACAGACAGACAGAGTTTTCAGGTTCAAAACCTATACTTGCCAGAAGATGGTCATTCACTTCGGTAAAAAAAAAAAAAAAAAAAAAAAGGCTTTTTATTTTTTTTTTCCCCTGCCTGGGTAACCTGTCTGCTGCCTGTTTCAAAGTGAAAAAAGGGAAAAATCTTTTTTGGAGGGAAAAGGACCAAAATGCAGGCAGGTGGACTCCGTGGAGGGTGGATGGGAAGTTGCTCCTGCCCTGGCACTAGAGCCCCAGCTGCTGTTCCAGGTGCTCTCTGATAACAGAGATCTCCGTGTGTCGTGTCATGACACTGTCTCCAGGACTGACCCTCAGGATAATGAGGAATCAAAACGAGGCAGGCGATACTGCCTTCAAAAGTAAATCCAGGGAGGTTTGGCGGTATGTCAGAGGGTTAAGGGCTTGTGGCGCTCACGAATAGAGGGGACAGGTGGAAGGATTTGGGGTCTGGCCCCCAGACCGCCACCTGCAGGGGAGTCGCTTTACAGGGGGTGAAGCAGGTCTTTAGGAGCTCTATCTTTCTCTCCCACCCTGTATTTCCTCTGCTCTCTCCTTTTCTGTCTGTCAGATGCAAGGTCAGTAACAACAACAACAACAAAAACAATAACCACCACAGTGACCAAGCAACAAGGGCAGCAAAAGGGGAACAAATGGAGTGCAGGAGCTGTGGATTATTCGTGGCGTAGGCACTCAGCTGTGGCAATAACCCCTTGAGGCAATCAATCCATACATGAAGAAGTAATACAGGTAACAGAGACGTATATGTCCCTGTGTGTTTCCACTGAGTTAATATAAATGCACTTTTATTTACTTCTTCATTTATTTATTACCTTGCCACGAGAATTTCTTTTCATTGCTAAAAAAAAGTGTCCCATCATGGGTACCAGGTGGTGCCACTCCCAGTTAAGCCCTCATGTTACAATGCAGGAGGACTGGGCTTCAACACCCTGGTTCCCACCTGCCAGGGGAAATCTTTACAAATGGTGCGGAAGTGCTGCAGTTGTCTCTCTCTGTGTCTCAAACACTCTCTACCTCCCTTCACTCTCAATTCCTGTCTATTTTTTCCAGTGAATAATCAAGAAAATAGAAAGTAAAAAAAGAAAAAGGAAAAGGAAATATTCCACGACTTCAAATGGGCTACTCAGGACAATGCTTTCCTTGTGAAGATCCTCACAGCATTCCATATGCAGAAAGGCAAAGACGCCATGTATTTTTTAACCCAGTTTTTATATTTATTTATTTAGGTGCTTATTCATTTTTGTTATTGATGAATTAATGTTTTACATTTGACATTGACTAAGGATCTGACACCAGCGGACTCCAGTACCCCTATATGGTACTCTGCCTCTATAAAACCGATCCATTGACCTGTCCATCCATCCATCCATCCACCCATACATCTATCCATCCATTCATCCATCCATCCATCCATCCATCCATCCATCCATCCATCCATCCACCAGTAAACCAAGCTCAGTACAAAAGGTGATCTCTCCTTGAATGGTGAGGAGAAACAACGATGCATAGGTAGGTTGCAAAGGGGCCAGTTTGGCTGAATAGGGCAGAGGGGCTGAACCAGGGAATGTGTTGGGGCGTGTGGGTTTGGGTGGGGTGAGCCGGAGACCCTGTGAGCTGGGTCACATTAGGGGCAGGCAGGGGGTGGAAGGGGTTGTGAACAGCTGTCACTGGAGAACCATCACAAGTGCTGGAGCTGGTGAGCAGGGCACCTGGAAGAGAGGACAGACAAAGGAGAGAAGCAACTTGCGGAGGAGAAGAGGGGGGAGAGGATGGTGAGGACAGGAGAGGACAGGAGAGGACAGGATTGGAGGGGACCTGAGAAACCTACCTGGACAAAGGCAGCATACAGACATCCAGCAAGGCAGGCAGGCATGCTGGCAGCTCTGGCCTGGGCTCCCTGGATCCCGTGCGCACCTGCACCTGTCTTCTCTTGGCTGCCAGCCCTGAGGTCCCTCGTCGGTCAGCACTGTCTTCCCATCCTTCCGTCCCTCTGCCAGGGCCCAGGCGTCTGGGCGCTGTTGCCTGACCTAGTGGCAGGGCAGTTGGGCTGCCCAGTGCTTGTGTGGCCAGCACAGATTGCCAGGGGCTAGGACATCACAGAGGGCTCCTGTGGTTGCTAGGCCACGGGGACCCCGCCCATCCAGTTGACCAGCAGCCATGACCCCCACGCTGAACTTGACCTGAGGGGCGGTGGCCAGCCACCAGAGCCAGAGCCCCAGGCCAAAGCAGGTGCTGGTCGGCCGGGCCAAGGGGCTGTGGGCAGATTGGTGTGTGTCTGGGCATGGGGCTGGCATCTGACAGTCCAGGGCGGGGGACCAAGGTCCGCCAGGCCCCTCTCCCACCAGGTGCACTGACACACAGTCTTGCTGACTGACTGACAGTCCCCGCCCCAGAGATACCCACACCAAGTCCCTGGGTGCCTTGAGCTGCCCCTGAGGGTTGGTGGGTGCCTGCCTGGACACATGCCTCCTTAAGGGAGGCCTCTATTAATCCCGTTGCCTACTGACAGCTGCCCTCCTGCCCCTCCTCCTCCTCCTCCGCCTCCTCCTCCTCCTCTTCTTCCTCCTCCTCTTCCTCCTCCTCCTCCTCCTCTTCCTCCTCCTCCTCCTCCACCCCCTCCTCCTTTTCCTCATCCTCAGAGGGACTCACTCAGGGCCCTTGGCCTAGGCAAGCCAGGGCTGCTGCTCTGGCTTCTGCAGCTTCTATCCAGTGGGGGGGTGTAGGAACCTGTTCCTGTCAGTCCCTGATTCCTGGGACCTTCCATGCCTCCAGCTCCCCCCACTCTCAGGTCCTGACCCCTCCTCAAGGATGCCCCCTTTCCCCTTACCCTCTGTCCCCCAGCTCCCAACTAACATCTACTCTGTTCCTCCCTGCGCTACTTTACTGCCACCCTGCTTCTGCCCTTCAGCCCTGAGGGCCCAGGGCCAGCCCAGCTGCCATCTCACCATCCAGCAGGGGGACCTGCCCTAACCCCCTGCAACCACACCCACACACACAGCCATGCACACACTCCTGGGCTCCCCTGCCTGCAGCCTGCCTCTCAAACAGTCTCCTTCTGCCCCCTAGCCCCCTTACAGCCTCTGCCACGGACCCCCACAGACACCTGGGCAGGAGCAGTGCAGACATGCAAACAGCTCCCCTCGCCCCCACTCCAGTTGCTCCAAGGTTGTCAAGAGTCTTTTTTTCATGCTGTAGGGGAGGGAGTTGAGACAGTCCAATGTCCTGGGGAGCAAGAACTGCAAACAGTCCATCTACAATGTAACATTTGGGTCTCAGGCCGCCCAATCCCTAGTGCGCTGTGCAGACCTTTGACTGGCAAAAACACCCCATCTGAGCGTGAGATCTGGCTGGGCTAGTGGCTCTTTCTGTAGACTAAGAGACAGACAGACAGAGTTTTCAGGTTCAAAACCTATACTTGCCAGAAGATGGTCATTCACTTCGGTAAAAAAAAAAAAAAAAAAAAAAAAAGGCTTTTTATTTTTTTTTTCCCCTGCCTGGGTAACCTGTCTGCTGCCTGTTTCAAAGTGAAAAAAGGGAAAAATCTTTTTTGGAGGGAAAAGGACCAAAATGCAGGCAGGTGGACTCCGTGGAGGGTGGATGGGAAGTTGCTCCTGCCCTGGCACTAGATCCCCAGCTGCTGTTCCAGGTGCTCTCTGATAACAGAGATCTCCGTGTGTCTTGTCATGACACTGTCTCCAGGACTGACCCTCAGGATAATGAGGAATCAAAACGAGGCAGGCGATACTGCCTTCAAAAGTAAATCCAGGGAGGTTTGGCGGTATGTCAGAGGGTTAAGGGCTTGTGGCGCTCACGAATAGAGGGGACAGGTGGAAGGATTTGGGGTCTGGCCCCCAGACCGCCACCTGCAGGGGAGTCGCTTTACAGGGGGTGAAGCAGGTCTTTAGGAGCTCTATCTTTCTCTCCCACCCTGTATTTCCTATGCTCTCTCCTTTTGTGTCTGTCAGATGCAAGGTCAGTAACAACAACAACAACAAAAACAATAACCACCACAGTGACCAAGCAACAAGGGCAGCGAAAGGGGAACAAATGGAGTGCAGGAGCTGTGGATTATTCATGGCGTAGGCACTCAGCTGTGGCAATAACCCCTTGAGGCAATCAATCCATACATGAAGAAGTAATACAGGTAACAGAGACGTATATGTCCCTGTGTGTTTCCACTGAGTTAATGTAAATGCACTTTTATTTACTTCTTCATTTATTTATTACCTTGCCACGAGAATTTCTTTTCATTGCTAAAAAAAAGTGTCCCATCATGGGTACCAGGTGGTGCCACTCCCAGTTAAGCCCTCATGTTACAATGCAGGAGGACTGGGCTTCAACACCCTGGTTCCCACCTGCCAGGGGAAATCTTTACAAGTGGTGCGGAAGTGCTGCAGTTGTCTCTCTCTGTGTCTCAAACACTCTCTACCTCCCTTCACTCTCAATTCCTGTCTATTTTTTCCAGTGAATAATCAAGAAAATAGAAAGTAAAAAAAGAAAAAGGAAAAGGAAATATTCCACGACTTCAAATGGGCTACTCAGGACAATGCTTTCCTTGTTAAGATCCTCACAGCATTCCATATGCAGAAAGGCAAAGACGCCATGTATTTTTTAACCCAGTTTTTATATTTATTTATTTAGGTGCTTATTCATTTTTGTTATTGATGAATTAATGTTTTACATTTGACATTGACTAAGGATCTGACACCAGCGGACTCCAGTACCCCTATATGGTACTCTGCCTCTATAAAACCGATCCATTGACCTGTCCATCCATCCATCCATCCACCCATACATCTATCCATCCATTCATCCATCCATCCATCCATCCATCCATCCATCCATCCACCAGTAAACCAAGCTGAGTACAAAAGGTGATCTCTCCTTGAATGGTGAGGAGAAACAACGATGCATAGGTAGGTTGCAAAGGGGCCAGTTTGGCTGAATAGGGCAGAGGGGCTGAACCAGGGAATGTGTTGGGGCGTGTGGGTTTGGGTGGGGTGAGCCGGAGACCCTGTGAGCTGGGTCACATTAGGGGCAGGCAGGGGGTGGAAGGGGTTGTGAACAGCTGTCACTGGAGAACCATCACAAGTGCTGGAGCTGGTGAGCAGGGCACCTGGAAGAGAGGACAGACAAAGGAGAGAAGCAAAGTGCGGAGGAGAAGAGGGGGGAGAGGATGGTGAGGACAGGAGAGGACAGGAGAGGACAGGATTGGAGGGGACCTGAGAAACCTACCTGGACAAAGGCAGCATACAGACATCCAGCAAGGCAGGCAGGCATGCTGGCAGCTCTGGCCTGGGCTCCCTGGATCCCGTGCGCACCTGCACCTGTCTTCTCTTGGCTGCCAGCCCTGAGGTCCCTCGTCGGTCAGCACTGTCTTCCCATCCTTCCGTCCCTCTGCCAGGGCCCAGGCGTCTGGGCGCTGTTGCCTGACCTAGTGGCAGGGCAGTTGGGCTGCCCAGTGCTTGTGTGGCCAGCACAGATTGCCAGGGGCTAGGACATCACAGAGGGCTCCTGTGGTTGCTAGGCCACGGGGACCCCGCCCATCCAGTTGACCAGCAGCCATGACCCCCACGCTGAACTTGACCTGAGGGGCGGTGGCCAGCCACCAGAGCCAGAGCCCCAGGCCAAAGCAGGTGCTGGTCGGCCGGGCCAAGGGGCTGTGGGCAGATTGGTGTGTGTCTGGGCATGGGGCTGGCATCTGACAGTCCAGGGCGGGGGACCAAGGTCCGCCAGGCCCCTCTCCCACCAGGTGCACTGACACACAGTCTTGCTGACTGACTGACAGTCCCCGCCCCAGAGATACCCACACCAAGTCCCTGGGTGCCTTGAGCTGCCCCTGAGGGTTGGTGGGTGCCTGCCTGGACACATGCCTCCTTAAGGGAGGCCTCTATTAATCCCGTTGCCTACTGACAGCTGCCCTCCTGCCCCTCCTCCTCCTCCTCCGCCTCCTCCTCCTCCTCTTCTTCCTCCTCCTCTTCCTCCTCCTCCTCCTCCTCTTCCTCCTCCTCCTCCTCCACCCCCTCCTCCTTTTCCTCATCCTCAGAGGGACTCACTCAGGGCCCTTGGCCTAGGCAAGCCAGGGCTGCTGCTCTGGCTTCTGCAGCTTCTATCCAGTGGGGGGGTGTAGGAACCTGTTCCTGTCAGTCCCTGATTCCTGGGACCTTCCATGCCTCCAGCTCCCCCCACTCTCAGGTCCTGACCCCTCCTCAAGGATGCCCCCTTTCCCCTTACCCTCTGTCCCCCAGCTCCCAACTAACATCTACTCTGTTCCTCCCTGCGCTACTTTACTGCCACCCTGCTTCTGCCCTTCAGCCCTGAGGGCCCAGGGCCAGCCCAGCTGCCATCTCACCATCCAGCAGGGGGACCTGCCCTAACCCCCTGCAACCACACCCACACACACAGCCATGCACACACTCCTGGGCTCCCCTGCCTGCAGCCTGCCTCTCAAACAGTCTCCTTCTGCCCCCTAGCCCCCTTACAGCCTCTGCCACGGACCCCCACAGACACCTGGGCAGGAGCAGTGCAGACATGCAAACAGCTCCCCTCGCCCCCACTCCAGTTGCTCCAAGGTTGTCAAGAGTCTTTTTTTCATGCTGTAGGGGAGGGAGTTGAGACAGTCCAATGTCCTGGGGAGCAAGAACTGCAAACAGTCCATCTACAATGTAACATTTGGGTCTCAGGCCGCCCAATCCCTAGTGCGCTGTGCAGACCTTTGACTGGCAAAAACACCCCATCTGAGCGTGAGATCTGGCTGGGCTAGTGGCTCTTTCTGTAGACTAAGAGACAGACAGACAGAGTTTTCAGGTTCAAAACCTATACTTGCCAGAAGATGGTCATTCACTTCGGTAAAAAAAAAAAAAAAAAAAAAAAAAAGGCTTTTTATTTTTTTTTTCCCCTGCCTGGGTAACCTGTCTGCTGCCTGTTTCAAAGTGAAAAAAGGGAAAAATCTTTTTTGGAGGGAAAAGGACCAAAATGCAGGCAGGTGGACTCCGTGGAGGGTGGATGGGAAGTTGCTCCTGCCCTGGCACTAGATCCCCAGCTGCTGTTCCAGGTGCTCTCTGATAACAGAGATCTCCGTGTGTCTTGTCATGACACTGTCTCCAGGACTGACCCTCAGGATAATGAGGAATCAAAACGAGGCAGGCGATACTGCCTTCAAAAGTAAATCCAGGGAGGTTTGGCGGTATGTCAGAGGGTTAAGGGCTTGTGGCGCTCACGAATAGAGGGGACAGGTGGAAGGATTTGGGGTCTGGCCCCCAGACCGCCACCTGCAGGGGAGTCGCTTTACAGGGGGTGAAGCAGGTCTTTAGGAGCTCTATCTTTCTCTCCCACCCTGTATTTCCTATGCTCTCTCCTTTTGTGTCTGTCAGATGCAAGGTCAGTAACAACAACAACAACAAAAACAATAACCACCACAGTGACCAAGCAACAAGGGCAGCGAAAGGGGAACAAATGGAGTGCAGGAGCTGTGGATTATTCGTGGCGTAGGCACTCAGCTGTGGCAATAACCCCTTGAGGCAATCAATCCATACATGAAGAAGTAATACAGGTAACAGAGACGTATATGTCCCTGTGTGTTTCCACTGAGTTAATGTAAATGCACTTTTATTTACTTCTTCATTTATTTATTACCTTGCCACGAGAATTTCTTTTCATTGCTAAAAAAAAGTGTCCCATCATGGGTACCAGGTGGTGCCACTCCCAGTTAAGCCCTCATGTTACAATGCAGGAGGACTGGGCTTCAACACCCTGGTTCCCACCTGCCAGGGGAAATCTTTACAAGTGGTGCGGAAGTGCTGCAGTTGTCTCTCTCTGTGTCTCAAACACTCTCTACCTCCCTTCACTCTCAATTCCTGTCTATTTTTTCCAGTGAATAATCAAGAAAATAGAAAGTAAAAAAAGAAAAAGGAAAAGGAAATATTCCACGACTTCAAATGGGCTACTCAGGACAATGCTTTCCTTGTTAAGATCCTCACAGCATTCCATATGCAGAAAGGCAAAGACGCCATGTATTTTTTAACCCAGTTTTTATATTTATTTATTTAGGTGCTTATTCATTTTTGTTATTGATGAATTAATGTTTTACATTTGACATTGACTAAGGATCTGACACCAGCGGACTCCAGTACCCCTATATGGTACTCTGCCTCTATAAAACCGATCCATTGACCTGTCCATCCATCCATCCATCCACCCATACATCTATCCATCCATTCATCCATCCATCCATCCATCCATCCATCCATCCATCCACCAGTAAACCAAGCTGAGTACAAAAGGTGATCTCTCCTTGAATGGTGAGGAGAAACAACGATGCATAGGTAGGTTGCAAAGGGGCCAGTTTGGCTGAATAGGGCAGAGGGGCTGAACCAGGGAATGTGTTGGGGCGTGTGGGTTTGGGTGGGGTGAGCCGGAGACCCTGTGAGCTGGGTCACATTAGGGGCAGGCAGGGGGTGGAAGGGGTTGTGAACAGCTGTCACTGGAGAACCATCACAAGTGCTGGAGCTGGTGAGCAGGGCACCTGGAAGAGAGGACAGACAAAGGAGAGAAGCAACTTGCGGAGGAGAAGAGGGGGGAGAGGATGGTGAGGACAGGAGAGGACAGGAGAGGACAGGATTGGAGGGGACCTGAGAAACCTACCTGGACAAAGGCAGCATACAGACATCCAGCAAGGCAGGCAGGCATGCTGGCAGCTCTGGCCTGGGCTCCCTGGATCCCGTGCGCACCTGCACCTGTCTTCTCTTGGCTGCCAGCCCTGAGGTCCCTCGTCGGTCAGCACTGTCTTCCCATCCTTCCGTCCCTCTGCCAGGGCCCAGGCGTCTGGGCGCTGTTGCCTGACCTAGTGGCAGGGCAGTTGGGCTGCCCAGTGCTTGTGTGGCCAGCACAGATTGCCAGGGGCTAGGACATCACAGAGGGCTCCTGTGGTTGCTAGGCCACGGGGACCCCGCCCATCCAGTTGACCAGCAGCCATGACCCCCACGCTGAACTTGACCTGAGGGGCGGTGGCCAGCCACCAGAGCCAGAGCCCCAGGCCAAAGCAGGTGCTGGTCGGCCGGGCCAAGGGGCTGTGGGCAGATTGGTGTGTGTCTGGGCATGGGGCTGGCATCTGACAGTCCAGGGCGGGGGACCAAGGTCCGCCAGGCCCCTCTCCCACCAGGTGCACTGACACACAGTCTTGCTGACTGACTGACAGTCCCCGCCCCAGAGATACCCACACCAAGTCCCTGGGTGCCCTGAGCTGCCCCTGAGGGTTGGTGGGTGCCTGCCTGGACACATGCCTCCTTAAGGGAGGCCTCTATTAATCCCGTTGCCTACTGACAGCTGCCCTCCTGCCCCTCCTCCTCCTCCTCCGCCTCCTCCTCCTCCTCTTCTTCCTCCTCCTCTTCCTCCTCCTCCTCCTCCTCTTCCTCCTCCTCCTCCTCCACCCCCTCCTCCTTTTCCTCATCCTCAGAGGGACTCACTCAGGGCCCTTGGCCTAGGCAAGCCAGGGCTGCTGCTCTGGCTTCTGCAGCTTCTATCCAGTGGGGGGGGTGTAGGAACCTGTTCCTGTCAGTCCCTGATTCCTGGGACCTTCCATGCCTCCAGCTCCCCCCACTCTCAGGTCCTGACCCCTCCTCAAGGATGCCCCCTTTCCCCTTACCCTCTGTCCCCCAGCTCCCAACTAACATCTACTCTGTTCCTCCCTGCGCTACTTTACTGCCACCCTGCTTCTGCCCTTCAGCCCTGAGGGCCCAGGGCCAGCCCAGCTGCCATCTCACCATCCAGCAGGGGGACCTGCCCTAACCCCCTGCAACCACACCCACACACACAGCCATGCACACACTCCTGGGCTCCCCTGCCTGCAGCCTGCCTCTCAAACACTCTCCTTCTGCCCCCTAGCCCCCTTACAGCCTCTGCCACGGACCCCCACAGACACCTGGGCAGGAGCAGTGCAGACATGCAAACAGCTCCCCTCGCCCCCACTCCAGTTGCTCCAAGGTTGTCAAGAGTCTTTTTTTCATGCTGTAGGGGAGGGAGTTGAGACAGTCCAATGTCCTGGGGAGCAAGAACTGCAAACAGTCCATCTACAATGTAACATTTGGGTCTCAGGCCGCCCAATCCCTAGTGCGCTGTGCAGACCTTTGACTGGCAAAAACACCCCATCTGAGCGTGAGATCTGGCTGGGCTAGTGGCTCTTTCTGTAGACTAAGAGACAGACAGACAGAGTTTTCAGGTTCAAAACCTATACTTGCCAGAAGATGGTCATTCACTTCGGTAAAAAAAAAAAAAAAAAAAAAAAAGGCTTTTTATTTTTTTTTTCCCCTGCCTGGGTAACCTGTCTGCTGCCTGTTTCAAAGTGAAAAAAGGGAAAAATCTTTTTTGGAGGGAAAAGGACCAAAATGCAGGCAGGTGGACTCCGTGGAGGGTGGATGGGAAGTTGCTCCTGCCCTGGCACTAGATCCCCAGCTGCTGTTCCAGGTGCTCTCTGATAACAGAGATCTCCGTGTGTCTTGTCATGACACTGTCTCCAGGACTGACCCTCAGGATAATGAGGAATCAAAACGAGGCAGGCGATACTGCCTTCAAAAGTAAATCCAGGGAGGTTTGGCGGTATGTCAGAGGGTTAAGGGCTTGTGGCGCTCACGAATAGAGGGGACAGGTGGAAGGATTTGGGGTCTGGCCCCCAGACCGCCACCTGCAGGGGAGTCGCTTTACAGGGGGTGAAGCAGGTCTTTAGGAGCTCTATCTTTCTCTCCCACCCTGTATTTCCTATGCTCTCTCCTTTTGTGTCTGTCAGATGCAAGGTCAGTAACAACAACAACAACAAAAACAATAACCACCACAGTGACCAAGCAACAAGGGCAGCAAAAGGGGAACAAATGGAGTGCAGGAGCTGTGGATTATTCATGGCGTAGGCACTCAGCTGTGGCAATAACCCCTTGAGGCAATCAATCCATACATGAAGAAGTAATACAGGTAACAGAGACGTATATGTCCCTGTGTGTTTCCACTGAGTTAATGTAAATGCACTTTTATTTACTTCTTCATTTATTTATTACCTTGCCACGAGAATTTCTTTTCATTGCTAAAAAAAAGTGTCCCATCATGGGTACCAGGTGGTGCCACTCCCAGTTAAGCCCTCATGTTACAATGCAGGAGGACTGGGCTTCAACACCCTGGTTCCCACCTGCCAGGGGAAATCTTTACAAGTGGTGCGGAAGTGCTGCAGTTGTCTCTCTCTGTGTCTCAAACTCTCTCTACCTCCCTTCACTCTCAATTCCTGTCTATTTTTTCCAGTGAATAATCAAGAAAATAGAAAGTAAAAAAAGAAAAAGGAAAAGGAAATATTCCACGACTTCAAATGGGCTACTCAGGACAATGCTTTCCTTGTTAAGATCCTCACAGCATTCCATATGCAGAAAGGCAAAGACGCCATGTATTTTTTAACCCAGTTTTTATATTTATTTATTTATTTATTTAGGTGCTTATTCATTTTTGTTATTGATGAATTAATGTTTTACATTTGACATTGACTAAGGATCTGACACCAGCGGACTCCAGTACCCCTATATGGTACTCTGCCTCTATAAAACCGATCCATTGACCTGTCCATCCATCCATCCATCCACCCATACATCTATCCATCCATTCATCCATCCATCCATCCATCCATCCATCCATCCATCCATCCACCAGTAAACCAAGCTCAGTACAAAAGGTGATCTCTCCTTGAATGGTGAGGAGAAACAACGATGCATAGGTAGGTTGCAAAGGGGCCAGTTTGGCTGAATAGGGCAGAGGGGCTGAACCAGGGAATGTGTTGGGGCGTGTGGGTTTGGGTGGGGTGAGCCGGAGACCCTGTGAGCTGGGTCACATTAGGGGCAGGCAGGGGGTGGAAGGGGTTGTGAACAGCTGTCACTGGAGAACCATCACAAGTGCTGGAGCTGGTGAGCAGGGCACCTGGAAGAGAGGACAGACAAAGGAGAGAAGCAACTTGCGGAGGAGAAGAGGGGGGAGAGGATGGTGAGGACAGGAGAGGACAGGAGAGGACAGGATTGGAGGGGACCTGAGAAACCTACCTGGACAAAGGCAGCATACAGACATCCAGCAAGGCAGGCAGGCATGCTGGCAGCTCTGGCCTGGGCTCCCTGGATCCCGTGCGCACCTGCACCTGTCTTCTCTTGGCTGCCAGCCCTGAGGTCCCTCGTCGGTCAGCACTGTCTTCCCATCCTTCCGTCCCTCTGCCAGGGCCCAGGCGTCTGGGCGCTGTTGCCTGACCTAGTGGCAGGGCAGTTGGGCTGCCCAGTGCTTGTGTGGCCAGCACAGATTGCCAGGGGCTAGGACATCACAGAGGGCTCCTGTGGTTGCTAGGCCACGGGGACCCCGCCCATCCAGTTGACCAGCAGCCATGACCCCCACGCTGAACTTGACCTGAGGGGCGGTGGCCAGCCACCAGAGCCAGAGCCCCAGGCCAAAGCAGGTGCTGGTCGGCCGGGCCAAGGGGCTGTGGGCAGATTGGTGTGTGTCTGGGCATGGGGCTGGCATCTGACAGTCCAGGGCGGGGGACCAAGGTCCGCCAGGCCCCTCTCCCACCAGGTGCACTGACACACAGTCTTGCTGACTGACTGACAGTCCCCGCCCCAGAGATACCCACACCAAGTCCCTGGGTGCCTTGAGCTGCCCCTGAGGGTTGGTGGGTGCCTGCCTGGACACATGCCTCCTTAAGGGAGGCCTCTATTAATCCCGTTGCCTACTGACAGCTGCCCTCCTGCCCCTCCTCCTCCTCCTCCGCCTCCTCCTCCTCCTCTTCTTCCTCCTCCTCTTCCTCCTCCTCCTCCTCCTCTTCCTCCTCCTCCTCCTCCACCCCCTCCTCCTTTTCCTCATCCTCAGAGGGACTCACTCAGGGCCCTTGGCCTAGGCAAGCCAGGGCTGCTGCTCTGGCTTCTGCAGCTTCTATCCAGTGGGGGGGTGTAGGAACCTGTTCCTGTCAGTCCCTGATTCCTGGGACCTTCCATGCCTCCAGCTCCCCCCACTCTCAGGTCCTGACCCCTCCTCAAGGATGCCCCCTTTCCCCTTACCCTCTGTCCCCCAGCTCCCAACTAACATCTACTCTGTTCCTCCCTGCGCTACTTTACTGCCACCCTGCTTCTGCCCTTCAGCCCTGAGGGCCCAGGGCCAGCCCAGCTGCCATCTCACCATCCAGCAGGGGGACCTGCCCTAACCCCCTGCAACCACACCCACACACACAGCCATGCACACACTCCTGGGCTCCCCTGCCTGCAGCCTGCCTCTCAAACAGTCTCCTTCTGCCCCCTAGCCCCCTTACAGCCTCTGCCACGGACCCCCACAGACACCTGGGCAGGAGCAGTGCAGACATGCAAACAGCTCCCCTCGCCCCCACTCCAGTTGCTCCAAGGTTGTCAAGAGTCTTTTTTTCATGCTGTAGGGGAGGGAGTTGAGACAGTCCAATGTCCTGGGGAGCAAGAACTGCAAACAGTCCATCTACAATGTAACATTTGGGTCTCAGGCCGCCCAATCCCTAGTGCGCTGTGCAGACCTTTGACTGGCAAAAACACCCCATCTGAGCGTGAGATCTGGCTGGGCTAGTGGCTCTTTCTGTAGACTAAGAGACAGACAGACAGAGTTTTCAGGTTCAAAACCTATACTTGCCAGAAGATGGTCATTCACTTCGGTAAAAAAAAAAAAAAAAAAAAAAAAAAGGCTTTTTATTTTTTTTTTCCCCTGCCTGGGTAACCTGTCTGCTGCCTGTTTCAAAGTGAAAAAAGGGAAAAATCTTTTTTGGAGGGAAAAGGACCAAAATGCAGGCAGGTGGACTCCGTGGAGGGTGGATGGGAAGTTGCTCCTGCCCTGGCACTAGATCCCCAGCTGCTGTTCCAGGTGCTCTCTGATAACAGAGATCTCCGTGTGTCTTGTCATGACACTGTCTCCAGGACTGACCCTCAGGATAATGAGGAATCAAAACGAGGCAGGCGATACTGCCTTCAAAAGTAAATCCAGGGAGGTTTGGCGGTATGTCAGAGGGTTAAGGGCTTGTGGCGCTCACGAATAGAGGGGACAGGTGGAAGGATTTGGGGTCTGGCCCCCAGACCGCCACCTGCAGGGGAGTCGCTTTACAGGGGGTGAAGCAGGTCTTTAGGAGCTCTATCTTTCTCTCCCACCCTGTATTTCCTATGCTCTCTCCTTTTGTGTCTGTCAGATGCAAGGTCAGTAACAACAACAACAACAAAAACAATAACCACCACAGTGACCAAGCAACAAGGGCAGCGAAAGGGGAACAAATGGAGTGCAGGAGCTGTGGATTATTCATGGCGTAGGCACTCAGCTGTGGCAATAACCCCTTGAGGCAATCAATCCATACATGAAGAAGTAATACAGGTAACAGAGACGTATATGTCCCTGTGTGTTTCCACTGAGTTAATGTAAATGCACTTTTATTTACTTCTTCATTTATTTATTACCTTGCCACGAGAATTTCTTTTCATTGCTAAAAAAAAGTGTCCCATCATGGGTACCAGGTGGTGCCACTCCCAGTTAAGCCCTCATGTTACAATGCAGGAGGACTGGGCTTCAACACCCTGGTTCCCACCTGCCAGGGGAAATCTTTACAAGTGGTGCGGAAGTGCTGCAGTTGTCTCTCTCTGTGTCTCAAACACTCTCTACCTCCCTTCACTCTCAATTCCTGTCTATTTTTTCCAGTGAATAATCAAGAAAATAGAAAGTAAAAAAAGAAAAAGGAAAAGGAAATATTCCACGACTTCAAATGGGCTACTCAGGACAATGCTTTCCTTGTTAAGATCCTCACAGCATTCCATATGCAGAAAGGCAAAGACGCCATGTATTTTTTAACCCAGTTTTTATATTTATTTATTTAGGTGCTTATTCATTTTTGTTATTGATGAATTAATGTTTTACATTTGACATTGACTAAGGATCTGACACCAGCGGACTCCAGTACCCCTATATGGTACTCTGCCTCTATAAAACCGATCCATTGACCTGTCCATCCATCCATCCATCCACCCATACATCTATCCATCCATTCATCCATCCATCCATCCATCCATCCATCCATCCATCCACCAGTAAACCAAGCTGAGTACAAAAGGTGATCTCTCCTTGAATGGTGAGGAGAAACAACGATGCATAGGTAGGTTGCAAAGGGGCCAGTTTGGCTGAATAGGGCAGAGGGGCTGAACCAGGGAATGTGTTGGGGCGTGTGGGTTTGGGTGGGGTGAGCCGGAGACCCTGTGAGCTGGGTCACATTAGGGGCAGGCAGGGGGTGGAAGGGGTTGTGAACAGCTGTCACTGGAGAACCATCACAAGTGCTGGAGCTGGTGAGCAGGGCACCTGGAAGAGAGGACAGACAAAGGAGAGAAGCAAAGTGCGGAGGAGAAGAGGGGGGAGAGGATGGTGAGGACAGGAGAGGACAGGAGAGGACAGGATTGGAGGGGACCTGAGAAACCTACCTGGACAAAGGCAGCATACAGACATCCAGCAAGGCAGGCAGGCATGCTGGCAGCTCTGGCCTGGGCTCCCTGGATCCCGTGCGCACCTGCACCTGTCTTCTCTTGGCTGCCAGCCCTGAGGTCCCTCGTCGGTCAGCACTGTCTTCCCATCCTTCCGTCCCTCTGCCAGGGCCCAGGCGTCTGGGCGCTGTTGCCTGACCTAGTGGCAGGGCAGTTGGGCTGCCCAGTGCTTGTGTGGCCAGCACAGATTGCCAGGGGCTAGGACATCACAGAGGGCTCCTGTGGTTGCTAGGCCACGGGGACCCCGCCCATCCAGTTGACCAGCAGCCATGACCCCCACGCTGAACTTGACCTGAGGGGCGGTGGCCAGCCACCAGAGCCAGAGCCCCAGGCCAAAGCAGGTGCTGGTCGGCCGGGCCAAGGGGCTGTGGGCAGATTGGTGTGTGTCTGGGCATGGGGCTGGCATCTGACAGTCCAGGGCGGGGGACCAAGGTCCGCCAGGCCCCTCTCCCACCAGGTGCACTGACACACAGTCTTGCTGACTGACTGACAGTCCCCGCCCCAGAGATACCCACACCAAGTCCCTGGGTGCCTTGAGCTGCCCCTGAGGGTTGGTGGGTGCCTGCCTGGACACATGCCTCCTTAAGGGAGGCCTCTATTAATCCCGTTGCCTACTGACAGCTGCCCTCCTGCCCCTCCTCCTCCTCCTCCGCCTCCTCCTCCTCCTCTTCTTCCTCCTCCTCTTCCTCCTCCTCCTCCTCCTCTTCCTCCTCCTCCTCCTCCACCCCCTCCTCCTTTTCCTCATCCTCAGAGGGACTCACTCAGGGCCCTTGGCCTAGGCAAGCCAGGGCTGCTGCTCTGGCTTCTGCAGCTTCTATCCAGTGGGGGGGTGTAGGAACCTGTTCCTGTCAGTCCCTGATTCCTGGGACCTTCCATGCCTCCAGCTCCCCCCACTCTCAGGTCCTGACCCCTCCTCAAGGATGCCCCCTTTCCCCTTACCCTCTGTCCCCCAGCTCCCAACTAACATCTACTCTGTTCCTCCCTGCGCTACTTTACTGCCACCCTGCTTCTGCCCTTCAGCCCTGAGGGCCCAGGGCCAGCCCAGCTGCCATCTCACCATCCAGCAGGGGGACCTGCCCTAACCCCCTGCAACCACACCCACACACACAGCCATGCACACACTCCTGGGCTCCCCTGCCTGCAGCCTGCCTCTCAAACAGTCTCCTTCTGCCCCCTAGCCCCCTTACAGCCTCTGCCACGGACCCCCACAGACACCTGGGCAGGAGCAGTGCAGACATGCAAACAGCTCCCCTCGCCCCCACTCCAGTTGCTCCAAGGTTGTCAAGAGTCTTTTTTTCATGCTGTAGGGGAGGGAGTTGAGACAGTCCAATGTCCTGGGGAGCAAGAACTGCAAACAGTCCATCTACAATGTAACATTTGGGTCTCAGGCCGCCCAATCCCTAGTGCGCTGTGCAGACCTTTGACTGGCAAAAACACCCCATCTGAGCGTGAGATCTGGCTGGGCTAGTGGCTCTTTCTGTAGACTAAGAGACAGACAGACAGAGTTTTCAGGTTCAAAACCTATACTTGCCAGAAGATGGTCATTCACTTCGGTAAAAAAAAAAAAAAAAAAAAAAAAAGGCTTTTTATTTTTTTTTTCCCCTGCCTGGGTAACCTGTCTGCTGCCTGTTTCAAAGTGAAAAAAGGGAAAAATCTTTTTTGGAGGGAAAAGGACCAAAATGCAGGCAGGTGGACTCCGTGGAGGGTGGATGGGAAGTTGCTCCTGCCCTGGCACTAGATCCCCAGCTGCTGTTCCAGGTGCTCTCTGATAACAGAGATCTCCGTGTGTCTTGTCATGACACTGTCTCCAGGACTGACCCTCAGGATAATGAGGAATCAAAACGAGGCAGGCGATACTGCCTTCAAAAGTAAATCCAGGGAGGTTTGGCGGTATGTCAGAGGGTTAAGGGCTTGTGGCGCTCACGAATAGAGGGGACAGGTGGAAGGATTTGGGGTCTGGCCCCCAGACCGCCACCTGCAGGGGAGTCGCTTTACAGGGGGTGAAGCAGGTCTTTAGGAGCTCTATCTTTCTCTCCCACCCTGTATTTCCTATGCTCTCTCCTTTTGTGTCTGTCAGATGCAAGGTCAGTAACAACAACAACAACAAAAACAATAACCACCACAGTGACCAAGCAACAAGGGCAGCGAAAGGGGAACAAATGGAGTGCAGGAGCTGTGGATTATTCGTGGCGTAGGCACTCAGCTGTGGCAATAACCCCTTGAGGCAATCAATCCATACATGAAGAAGTAATACAGGTAACAGAGACGTATATGTCCCTGTGTGTTTCCACTGAGTTAATGTAAATGCACTTTTATTTACTTCTTCATTTATTTATTACCTTGCCACGAGAATTTCTTTTCATTGCTAAAAAAAAGTGTCCCATCATGGGTACCAGGTGGTGCCACTCCCAGTTAAGCCCTCATGTTACAATGCAGGAGGACTGGGCTTCAACACCCTGGTTCCCACCTGCCAGGGGAAATCTTTACAAGTGGTGCGGAAGTGCTGCAGTTGTCTCTCTCTGTGTCTCAAACACTCTCTACCTCCCTTCACTCTCAATTCCTGTCTATTTTTTCCAGTGAATAATCAAGAAAATAGAAAGTAAAAAAAGAAAAAGGAAAAGGAAATATTCCACGACTTCAAATGGGCTACTCAGGACAATGCTTTCCTTGTTAAGATCCTCACAGCATTCCATATGCAGAAAGGCAAAGACGCCATGTATTTTTTAACCCAGTTTTTATATTTATTTATTTAGGTGCTTATTCATTTTTGTTATTGATGAATTAATGTTTTACATTTGACATTGACTAAGGATCTGACACCAGCGGACTCCAGTACCCCTATATGGTACTCTGCCTCTATAAAACCGATCCATTGACCTGTCCATCCATCCATCCATCCACCCATACATCTATCCATCCATTCATCCATCCATCCATCCATCCATCCATCCATCCATCCATCCACCAGTAAACCAAGCTCAGTACAAAAGGTGATCTCTCCTTGAATGGTGAGGAGAAACAACGATGCATAGGTAGGTTGCAAAGGGGCCAGTTTGGCTGAATAGGGCAGAGGGGCTGAACCAGGGAATGTGTTGGGGCGTGTGGGTTTGGGTGGGGTGAGCCGGAGACCCTGTGAGCTGGGTCACATTAGGGGCAGGCAGGGGGTGGAAGGGGTTGTGAACAGCTGTCACTGGAGAACCATCACAAGTGCTGGAGCTGGTGAGCAGGGCACCTGGAAGAGAGGACAGACAAAGGAGAGAAGCAACTTGCGGAGGAGAAGAGGGGGGAGAGGATGGTGAGGACAGGAGAGGACAGGAGAGGACAGGATTGGAGGGGACCTGAGAAACCTACCTGGACAAAGGCAGCATACAGACATCCAGCAAGGCAGGCAGGCATGCTGGCAGCTCTGGCCTGGGCTCCCTGGATCCCGTGCGCACCTGCACCTGTCTTCTCTTGGCTGCCAGCCCTGAGGTCCCTCGTCGGTCAGCACTGTCTTCCCATCCTTCCGTCCCTCTGCCAGGGCCCAGGCGTCTGGGCGCTGTTGCCTGACCTAGTGGCAGGGCAGTTGGGCTGCCCAGTGCTTGTGTGGCCAGCACAGATTGCCAGGGGCTAGGACATCACAGAGGGCTCCTGTGGTTGCTAGGCCACGGGGACCCCGCCCATCCAGTTGACCAGCAGCCATGACCCCCACGCTGAACTTGACCTGAGGGGCGGTGGCCAGCCACCAGAGCCAGAGCCCCAGGCCAAAGCAGGTGCTGGTCGGCCGGGCCAAGGGGCTGTGGGCAGATTGGTGTGTGTCTGGGCATGGGGCTGGCATCTGACAGTCCAGGGCGGGGGACCAAGGTCCGCCAGGCCCCTCTCCCACCAGGTGCACTGACACACAGTCTTGCTGACTGACTGACAGTCCCCGCCCCAGAGATACCCACACCAAGTCCCTGGGTGCCTTGAGCTGCCCCTGAGGGTTGGTGGGTGCCTGCCTGGACACATGCCTCCTTAAGGGAGGCCTCTATTAATCCCGTTGCCTACTGACAGCTGCCCTCCTGCCCCTCCTCCTCCTCCTCCGCCTCCTCCTCCTCCTCTTCTTCCTCCTCCTCTTCCTCCTCCTCCTCCTCCTCTTCCTCCTCCTCCTCCTCCACCCCCTCCTCCTTTTCCTCATCCTCAGAGGGACTCACTCAGGGCCCTTGGCCTAGGCAAGCCAGGGCTGCTGCTCTGGCTTCTGCAGCTTCTATCCAGTGGGGGGGTGTAGGAACCTGTTCCTGTCAGTCCCTGATTCCTGGGACCTTCCATGCCTCCAGCTCCCCCCACTCTCAGGTCCTGACCCCTCCTCAAGGATGCCCCCTTTCCCCTTACCCTCTG